>NC_059431.1:8837919-9070419 GCF_021028975.2 Sphaerodactylus townsendi | reverse complement strand
AATGACATCAAAATAGAAGAATATTCCCTATGGATTAACTGTAACGATTTCTTGCAAAAGGAAAGGAGCAAACTCGTCAAAAATGCTAGCAATGACCCAAGGAACTGCGTAGATCGGATGCATTTGATACCTCTACCTCTACTTACGCCATTGTTCAACTGATGCCCAAGTTTACTTCAATGCAAGAGGAGGTTTTGCAAGACTTTGCAGTCTGCCCAAGAGTTATCTTAAAGGTTATGGGCAAAAAATTAAAGGTTATGGGCAAAAAATTAAGGCTGGGACCGCAGAATTAGTGCCACCCCGTGTTGAGGCTCACTCCCTCCCTTCTGGGGCCATCCCAGGTTTCTGATGTTGCTTATACACTTACAGGAAAAAGCCACTTTGTGGTGGCCCTCATACCTTGTTAGGGTAGTCAGCTCTGGGTTGGGAAATTTTTGAAGATCTAGAGCAGGGGTCTGCAACCTGAGGCTCTCCAGATGTTCATGGTCTACAATTCCCATCAGCCCCTGCCAGCATGGCCAATTGGGATTTGTAGTCCATGAACATCTGATGGGATTTGTAGTCCATGAACGTCTGGAGAGCTGCAGGTTGCAGACCCCTGATCTAGAGGTCGAGCAGTGGAATACCGGGCCTAAATGGCTCCCGGGGTCATGACTGCATCCCTGCTCCCCCCCCAGCTTCCCCCGCCCCCCTGCCCCACTTACGGGAGCCAGCAGGGAGGCCGGGGAAGGGTGGGGCTTGAGGGGCCAGCTCAGACGGGTGCCACCACAGTAGGCCGGCTCCTGGACATCCACCGCCAAGCCCCACTCCATGTCTCCCTGCAGGCTGGCTCTTGCTTTCCCTTGCTTTCCCCAATTGGCCATGCTGGCAGGGACTGCTGGGAATTGTAGTCCATAACATCTGGAGTGCCAAAGGTTCGCCACCACTGCCCTAGGGCCTGGGGAGGGACGAAGCCAGCCTGCAGGGAGACTGGGAGGGTGTGGTGCTGCGGCGGGCAGTTCGGGTGCACACCTTTTTGTCACATGGGGGGTGCTTGGCGCCCCTAACGGGACGAAACGGCATTAGCAGTATGCCACTGAGGCAGGGTCTGGGGGGGTCAGGGTTGTGGGGGGGGGAGGGACTTCAGTGCCATTGAGTTCCCCTTCCAAAACAACCATTTCTCTATCGTCTGGAGATCAGTTGTAATCCCAGGAGATCTCCAGGCAATCCCTGGAGGTTGGCAACCCATGCAACAGGAGCAATGTCAGGCGGGGGTTCTAGCGGGCCCTTCAGATGTTCACTGAGAAAAGACTGAATTTGTCACGAGCAGGCAGGCCTGAAGCCTTTGCTGAGAGTCGTTCATAAGCAGTGGTGGGATCCAGCAGGTTCTCACAGGTTCCCGAGAGTAGGTTACTAATTATTTGTGTGTGCCGAGAGGGGGTCACTAATCGGTGATTTTGCCACGTGATTTTTGCCTTAGTTACGCCCCTCCTCTCAGCAGTAGCATGCAGAACTTGAAGCAGTCTAGCAGGAGGTGCACCGGCGTGCGTGGCAGCCTGTGCCTGCGTGGATTCGTTTCCCACCCAAGGACCGGTGCAAGTGGCTGCGTCCTTGCCACAGCCCCGCCCAGGAATGCCCCCCCCCCCGAATGCCCCGCCCCCCCCCCCCCCTGCCCCCCCCCGCCCCCTTTGCGCTACGCCACAGTTTGCATCCCACCACCATGGGAACCTGTTACTAAAATTTTTGGATCCCACCACTGTTCATAAGTCCCCTTGGTTTGGGGGGTCTGCATTTTTGCCACAGTTCCCTCGGGGTACCTCCAAGCCGCAGAGGAAGTCTGTCAGATTTCAGCAAGCAAACCCTCACAGCAGAAGAGCGCAAGCTGCCATGACGGACCCTCTGTCATTTCATTTTTGAGAATGCAATGACGTTTTTTTTAAAAAGGGGGCTAGTGCGCCTGCTGTGTGTGAATGCTGCCAATATCAATTATTCGTTAAAACCTTCCTTTGACAACTTCCCATTTGACTGACAAGAGCTTTGTGGGTTTTAATGTGAGATGCCATCGCTTAACTGGAGCCGGTGTAATGAGCCATAATTCCATTCGCCTTTCAATCCTTTGCGTCTGTGCAAATGAACGCTGTTAGCAATTTTAGGATATTTGGCAGACTGCGTTATCATAAATTCTTGTTTATAATGGCGGAAGTTTCCTATTGGCCAGTATGGCGGAGGATCCGTAAACCTCTGTGTCATAAATGCATATTTTTTATTACTATGGTTTGATTTCACAGCTGCCAGCTCTTGAGCTGGTTGTTGGCCTTTCCTTACAATTCAAGTCTCACCCAGAGGCCTAGAAAGTTGTAACATATCAGCGTAGTATTTGTGCGGATCCCAGCAGGGCTGACATATGTTAATTCTATCGATCTGAAGATGTTTCAAGTGCTGCCCTCGTGTTTTCAGGATGGCGCCCAGGGTGCCGATGACCACTGGGACGACCTCATTGGTTTGTGCCCTAGTTGCTAAATCTCGATTTTCAAATCATGGTACTTATTGACCTTCTCATGTTCTTTTTCAGTGACCCTGCTATCACTGGGTACTGCTATGTCAATGATGGTCACTTTCTTTTCCTCTATCCCAGGTGGATTTTAATCTGGAGAACCAGGTTTGATTCCCTCCTCCTCCACCTGAGTGGCGGAGTCTTATCTGGTGAACCAGATGTGTTTCCACACTCTTGCATTCCTGCTGGGTGATCTTGGGCTAGTCACAGTCCTCTCAGAACTCTCTCAGCTCCCCCTACCTCACAAGGTGTCTGTTGTGGGGAGAGGAAGGGAAAGGAGCTTGTAAGCCACCTTGAGTCTCCTTACAGGAGAGAAAGGGGGGATATAAATCCAAAACTACTCTTCTTCTTCTTCTTCTTCTTCTTCTTCTTCTTCTTCTTCTTCTTCTTCTTCTTCTTCTTCTTCTTCTTCTTCTTCTTCTTCTTCTTCTTCTTCTTCTTCTTCTTCTTCTTCTCCTTCTCCTTCTCCTTCTCCTTCTCCTTCTCCTCCTCCTCCTCCTCCTCCTCCTCCTCCTCCTCCTCCTCCTCTTTTTGGAATTGACTTTGATATTTCTCCATATTGCAACTTCTTGGATTACCTGGTTGGTTCTGGGTTGAAATTTTTCTGCTTCTCTCCCTTTGTTTCCCCTTTTTCACAACCACATTTGGGGCTCAGCAGTAATTTCAAGTCTGGAAGAATCGCCTACCGTCATCACGGCTTCCCTAACCTGAAACAGGCCAGATTATTGTAACAGATGCTACACGGGGATGCCTCTGAAGTCTGTTTGGAAACTTGAATAAATCCAGAACTTTACAGCCGTCTAGAGAGCCGGCGCAATCGATGGAGAACAAGATAAAGCGGCCGCCACTTCACTTCTGGGCACAATCGGAAGCATCTCTTTGGATGTATGGAGTTCTAAACGGGCTGGGGGCCAGGAAATTTGGAGGACGGCCTATTTCTGTTATTTCTGAAACAAACGAATGAGACAGCTCCTTAAAATAAGAAAGAGTGGACAAACCTGGGAACCAGCATACATTAAGGAGCATCTCCACCCCAACCCCATCAGTAGTATATTGAGATGTTCTATTGTGGTTTTGTTCTATGAGCTCTCAAGGGGAGGTGGGATTTGTGGGCTTCCATTTCAGGGGGGCTCCCCCTATCCTTTGTGCTCGGGAGCAACGGCAGCAGAAGGCCATTGCTTTCACCTCCTGCAGGTGAGCTCCCAAAGGCACCTGGTGGGCCACTGCGAGTAGCAGAGTGCTGGACTAGATGGACTCTGGTCTGATCCAGCTGGCTTGTTCTTATGTTCTTATGTTCTTACCCTGGTGCAGGTTCTTTAGAATACTAGGATATCAGTGAAGGACTTTGACCGAAGCTTTTAATAGGGCATGATTTTGGATTTCGAATGAAGTTTATTTTGCCTGGCGATCCTAGCACATGTTGTTCTGGTGGGTTTTCCGGGCTGTGTGGTCGTGCTCTGGTGGATCTTCCACGGCCACACAGCCCGGAAAAACCACCAGAACCAGTTGAATCCGGCCGTGAAAGCCTTCGACAATACTAGCACGTGTTGTTGTTTTTCTTTTTCTGAGGGGGCTGTCTATGAAGCTACTGCCACACAAATATGTGCACATTGCATCTTCTCTCATTGCGTTGCTGTCGTTTTGCAGACACCCCCCTCAAAACGAAACAAAAACGACACATACGTGGGATCACTAGGCTGAACAAACTTTATTCATCTATTTTTGACAGCAAAATAGCAAACAGGTGAACTGCAAGCAGAGGAAACCTCCATGAGGCATCGCCACGAAGAATCTGCTGCAGTGGGTGCCACTGGGAAACTGACAAGAGGCGGTGGGGAAAGATCCATTTTGTCTGACAATGCTTGCATTTTCCTGTGCTGTGGGAACACAAAATCCCCCAACAGATATTTTTGGAATATCCTAAAGACATGTGGAATCCACCAATATGTGGTAGAGCACGAAAAGACCTGATTTCCCCACCCCCCAGTGTTCAGGAAGGAGGAAATGACTTTTTCTTTTAGACTTAAACAAACCCATGGAGGAGAGATCTATCAACAGACAGCAGATATGGAGCCTCCATGTTTACGAGCACTATACCACTACATATTAGTTACTGGAAAAGAGAATCATTGGAGGAGTGCAAGAATTGGACCTGTTGGAGACAGAAAACTGGACTACATAGACTTTGGTCCATCCAGCAGGACCTATTTAATGAAGCAGAGCCCAACCTGAAAAGAATGATGTAATTTGTTGGCAGAAGCCGCAACCAGCATTTAAAGTTTCAGTTATAGTTTCGATTTGATGAAACACAAGATGATCATCTTTCTCCTGCAGGGGGGTGATGCTATCAGTTTGGTGGAACTTTTCTGCATTTTCCTTATCGGTTCCAACAGGTTGCTGACTTCCAACTCGGATAAATAAGGGCACGCAGCAGCCTGTAGGTTGCTCTGGAGGGATGCTGGAAGGTTAAAACCTGCGAGCGCCACGAATCGTGCGTATCAACAGATCGAACAGGAGGGAATGGATTGCACTTCTAGTTTTGACTCATCAGCTCCAAAAATAGGAGATGGAGTCAAACCATAACTTCCTCCCCCAGACCGGATGAACTACGGCTTTGCAGAGGCGGTGTTCAATAAAAACTTTCTGTCTCAAGAAAAAAAGTCTAGAGATCGTTTTATGTACAGGGTCAGAGGTGGGATCCAGCAGGTTCTCACAGGTTCCCGAGAGTAGGTTACTAATTATTTGTGTGTGCCGAGAGGGGGTTACTAATGGGTGATTTTGCCACATGATTTTTGCCTTAGTTACGCCCCTCCTCTCAGCAGTAGTGTGCAGAACATGAAGCAGTCTAGCAGGAGGGGCACCGGCGTGCGTGGCAGCCTGCGCCTGTGTGCATTCATTTCCCGCTCAAGGACCAGCACAGCAGCTGCGTCCTTGCCACAGCCCCGCCCAGGAATGCCCCGCCCCCGGAATGCCCGGCCATGCCCCCGCCGTGCCCCGCCCAGCCCCATTGGCGCTATGCCACAGTTTGAATCCCACCACCATGGGAACCTGTTACTAACATTTTTGGTTCCCACCACTGTACAGGGTGATCCATCATTAGAATTGCCACCTTCAGATGGGGCCCAGAGTTCTTCCAGAATTATAACTGATCTCCAAATGAGAGGGATCAGTTCTCTGGGAGAACATTACATGACTGCTTTAGGGGGGCGGCCTCTATGACATCATACCCTGCTGAGACTCCTCCCCTCCCCGAACAATAACTTCCCAGGCTCCGCCCAACCTGGAATTTGCCAACTGTGCTCCCAGTGTATCTGCTTCAACTCATACCTTTTCTACCTGAGTTTGCAAGCTGATTTTGCTCATCTTTTCTACCTGAGCTTGCAAGCAAACAGAGAGTTCAAGAACTTTGAGACTGTCACTGAACTGTGCTAATTTAGACTTATTTCATCTTAGACAGATAATTGAAACAGTTACAGAAAAGTTAGATTAATTGCTTCGTCGTGGAGGTGAAAAGTTGAGATTGGCTTTTTTTTTATTGTGCTAGATCAGACGTAACTCATGGGTACATGCTGATGGCCTTATTTGCTGCTAAGTTGACTATTTCATATTTGGTTATGAACCAATTAGTTATCTCGATAATAACCGCAAGATTGTGGTAGAACAGATTTAGAGAAAGACAAGACTGATATTGTTCATTAACTTTGTGCTGATGTGACAAGCAAATCAAATTTCTCTGGATGCACGAAGAAGAAGGAGGAGAAGGAGAAGAAGATGATGAAGAAGAGGAGGAGGAGGAGAAGAAGAGGAGGAGGAGGAAGAGGAGGAGAAGGAGGAGAAGAAGATGATGATGAAGAAGAAGAGGCAGAGGAGGAGGAGATGAAGAAGAAGAGGAGGAGGAGAAGAGGAGGAGGAGGAGAAGGAGAAGAAGGAGGAGAAGAAGAAGAAGAGGAGGAGGAGAAGGACAAGGAGGAGAAGATGAAGAAGAAGAAGAAGAAGAAGAGGAGAAGGAGAAGGAGAAGAAGAAGAGGAGGAGGAGGAGGAGAGGAAGAGGAAGAGGAAGAGGAAGAGGAAGAGGAAGAGGAAGAGGAGGAGGAGAAGGAGGAGAAGAGGAGGAGGAGGAAAAGGAGAAGGAGAAGGAGGAGAAGGCGGAGGAGGAGAAGAAGAAGATGAAGAAGAAGAAGAGGAGGAGGAGAAGAGGAGGAGGAGGAGGAGGAGGAGGAGGAGGAGTTTGGATTCATATCCCACCTTTCTCTTCTTTAAGGAGACTCAAGGTGGCTTACAAGAGCCTTTTCCCTTCCTCTCCTCACAACAGACATCTTGTGAGGTAGGTGGGGCTGATAGAGTTCCAAAGAAGTGTGACTAGCCCTAGATCACCCAGCAGGAATGCACTTTGTGGAAACACATCTGGTTCACCAGATAAGCCTCAGCCACAAGTGACGGAGAAGGGAATCAGATTAGAATCCACCTGCTTTTAACCACTACAACACGCTGGCTAGGGGATATTTGGTGGCGGGTAACTCGGTGGCTGTACGTTGACCTTGACTCGACTGCACTTTACATGTACAATTTGGACTTTTGAAAATCCCCCAAAGCATTGAGGCAACATATTAAAACCTGATTTGCTTTTAAAACCGGTAGTGGCGGAAAGTGCCATCGAGTCACAGTTGACTTATGGAGACCCCACAAGGTGATCGAGGCAAGATAAATTTGGAGGTAGCATCACGGGCTGTCTGCCGGGAGAGGCAAGCAAAGGTTAGCAATAGTTCACAGTCTTTATCCAACAAACACAGTCCCAAAACACAAGGCAAAACAGCGGCCAGAGCACGGTCCACGTCAAAAGGCTTGCCAGCTAACCGAGCAGCTTCAGTCCAGAATGCAAGTCCAAGAATGGTCTCAGACTCAAAGCCAAGAAGTTGAGCCAAGTAGACGGTTTCCAGGAATGTCTTGACTGGCAGGTCTGGGCAGAGGTGGGATCCAGCAGGTTCTCACAGGTTCCCGAGAGTGGGTTACTAATTATCTGTGTGTGCCGAGAGGGGGTTACTAATTGGCGATTTTGCCACGTGATTTTTGCCTTCGTTACGCCCCTCCTCTCAGCAGTAGCAAGCAGAACTTGTAGCAGTCTAGCAGGAGGTGCACCGGCGTGCGTGGCAGCCTGCGCCTGTGTGCATTCGTTTCCTGCCCAAGGATCGGTGCAGCGGCTGCGTCCTTGCCACAGCCCCACCCAGGAATGCCCCACCCCCGGAATGCCCGGCCACGCCCCTGTCGTGCCCCGTCCAGCCCCATTGGCGCTACGCCACAGTTTGCATCCCACCACCATGGGAACCTGTTACTAAAAATTTTGGATCCCACCACTGGGTCTGGGGCAGAACTGCAGCAGGCCGAGGTGACGCGTTACCTCCACTCTCCCTTTTATCAGCTGGAGGGAAGGGATTGTACCAGTGAGTCTTGTCCCTTGTCCCTGCTCCCAAGAGCCACTTACAGTCAGCAAACTGATGACCTGGCTGTCCTTCAGCGCTTGGCCTGCTCGGCCAGCTCAGAGTGCAGTCCCTGGTGGTGTTGCTCCAAGCAGGAAGACGAGCTGGAGGGCGGGCTTGCCCTGGGCATTGATGATGTGATCTAGGAGAGGACAGGATCACTGGGGACTATTCCGCACTTGCGTTATCGACCTAAGTTCGAGCTGCGTTTGACCTAAGTGCTCCGCGCAGCCACTGGGATCGACGTGGTTTTGTACCAGCTTCGCCCCGTGTAACGGTCACATTTCCGACTCCAGTTGGGAACTGCTACTTTTTCAGGGAACCACGCTCGAACTCAGCTCGATTCCAGTAAAGTGCGGAATCTCTGGTGCCAGAAGTCCCCCATTCAGCCAATCACAGCTGGGTGTTTTGGGCATGCGTGCAGCTGGCCAATCAAAAAACGCCACCTTCGTCCCTCCATTCCTGTGGCAGTTTTTTTTATAACGTGTGTGGGGATAGATGGAACGTGGCCGTAGAACAGTAGCCAATCGGAACGGAGCGGCGAAGAGAATAGAAATATTAGCAATTAAAATTAAAGAAGAAAAGAACATCAGCGGCATTAAAATTAAAAAAATAAATTATAAAATAAGATTATTTGCCGACGATATAATAGTGATGTGTGAAAAACCACTTGAATCAATGCGATTCTTGAAATCAGTTCTGGAAGAGTTTGAAATCTCAGGTCTGAAGGTAAATGAGAACAAATCAAACATAATGTTATTTAATGTGAGGAAAGAACAGGAGAAAGAGCTGCAACAAATTACAAAATATAAAATAGTGAATAAAGTCAAATACTTCGGTGTAGTTTTGGCTAAACACAACTCCCTGCTTTACAAAAATAATTATGAAAATGCTTGGAAGGGAATTCAGGAAGAAATGAACAGGTGGGAAAAGATGAAACTATCTTTGTTAGGTAGAATAGCGGCGGTTAAACAGAATATCCTATCAAAAATGATTTTTCTTTTTCAAATGATTCCCATAATAACGAATAATAAATGTTTCCAACAGTGGAAGAAAGAAATACAAAAATTTATTTGGGACAATAAAAAACCGAGAATTAACTATAAAAATGTCTGTGATAGGCAAGAAAGAGGAGGGTTAGGGGCACCTAATTTGAAGCTATACTATCAAGCAGCAGCCATGATATGGCTGAAAGACTGGATGGGATTAGAAAATAAAGAGATATTAAATGTAGAGGGATTTGACCTAATTTATGGTTGGCATGCATACTTATGGCATGATAAGACTAAGGTGAACAAAGAATTCGATAACCATTACATAAGAAAAGCGATCAGAATGGTATGGGAAGGCTATAAGAATACAACACTTATAAGAAGACCATGGTGGATATCCCCGCAAGAGGCTGTATCATTAAGACAAATGAACACGATTTATAACCCTATTAGATACAAAAATATAGTAAGAGAAATTAACAATGAATGGAAGATGAAGGAGAGGGGAGAAATTATAATAGAGGGGCAACAGTGTCAATGGTTCCTCTACCTTCAAATGCAAGATAAATTTAGGAAAGATGCCCAAATGGGCTTTAAATTAGACAGATGCGATTTATGGGAGGCTCTGTTTAAAGATGAGAAGGGCATGATAAAGAGAGTTTATACACTGTTATTAGAGAAAGAAACGGAAACAGAGAGGATAAAAAACAATATGATAATTTGGGCGCAATCCATAGGCCGTACCATTAAATTAGAAGAATGGGACAACCTATGGAAAGATATTAAATTTACACAAAATATAAGTTTAAGAGAGAACTGGATAAAAATGTTCTATAGGTGGCATTTGTGCCCGGTCAAAATATCCAAAATGTATAAAAGCGAATCCAACAGGTGTTGGAGATGTAAAGAGGAAATAGGCTCATATGAGCATGTATGGTGGGAGTGTAAAAAGATCAAAAGATTTTGGTTAGAAATTCACGAAAGGATAGAACAAATCATGAATGTGCATTTAAAATTGACAAAGGAGTTATTTTTACTTAATATTGTGGACCAAAGTCTAAGAAATACTTTGAAATATAAAAAACTTTTGTTGTATATGGTAACAGCAGCGAGGACACTGATTGCCAAGAATTGGAAGTCGGAGCAAGTGCCAGCAACTGAAGATTGGCTGAACCTTCTAACAAAATACGCAGCGAACGACAAATTGTCATCATTATTAAAAAACAAAGAAAATAAGGACTTTATTGAGAACTGGGCCCCTTTTTTGAAATTTATGAATACTAGGAAAGAATGTAAAGATATCACAAGTTACTGTATTATTTGAAGCTTAAAGTGTGATAGATTAAGTTTGTTTAGGTCTTTCCTTTTTTCTTAATATATAATTATAAATTTATGAACCTGAGTTGGATTATATGCAGAAATATGTACAAGAAAGTGGGGGAAAAAAAAAGTTTGAGTAGAATAGTTTAGTTGTTTAAGAATAAAAAGCTAGTAGGAAGTCAAGAAGTAAGGTGTTGTTAAAATAACATTAAGAAGTGGAAAAAAAACGAATTAGAAAAGATTAGTAAGATAGTATGTTATATAAGATAACGAGGTAATGATGTTAGATGTTAGATAGTGGAACTGTAAATGGGTTAAGTAAGTAAATATTATGACTATTTGTAGTGTATGTATAGTATGTCAATGATATCTAAATAATGTATGTTAGTTTTATGTTTGTTATTTAATAAAAGTAAAAAAAAAAAAAGGAACGGAGCGGCGAAGAGGCACAGGATGATCCCGCCCTCCGAGCTGGGATCAAGCTAGTTGCAGTGGGGAACAACAATGGCTTCGGCCTAGGTCAGTACCCTTCTCAGGGAACTGGGTCGAACCTATTTTACTTGTGTGTGGAATCGCCCTGGAGGGCCAAGAAGATGGTCCTGACACTGGACTTTCAGCGCTGGGCGATGCCTCTGGTTCAGGCTTGTGCACCTGTGCAGCTGGCCAATCTTGTACAGGTGGATCCAGGTTACCCGATGCTGCTTTGCTGACAATTGACTGATCCTCCTCATCCAAGCTGCAGTAGCTGTCGTTTTGAAAGCTGAGGAATGTCGCTTCACTGCTGGTGGAGAGGTTGAGGGCAGGGTGCAGGGGGGTTGCTCTTGCTCTCAAACCTGTTGATCCTCCCCTCGCTGGCCCCTTCCGCACATGCAGAATAATGCCCTTTCAATCCACTTTCGATCCACTTTCAATCCACTTTGCAGTTGTGCAGAATAACACAATCCACTTGCAAACCATTGTGAAAGTGGGCTGGAAGGGCATTATTCTGCATGGGCGGAAGAGACTGCTGTCAGACGGGGCACCAGGAAAAGGCACGGAGGGCTGGCCATGACAGGCAGTTTGCCATTGCCGGCCTCGATATGGGCTGAGAGAGTTCTAAGAGGACAATGACTTCCTCCTCCCAATCACGGGCTTCACACGAAGGAGTGGGCTTCACGTGGAAGCCCACTTCACATGGAGTGGGGAACCCGATTCTCCACATTAGAGTATGCCACTCTTAACCACTACACCACTTCTGCTCGCTGTAATATGATTAGGCAGTGTTAGGAATTCTTCCACTGCCGCTGTCGCCGTCGCCTCCTCCTCCTCCTCCTCCTCCTCCTCCTCCTCCTCCTCCTCCTCCTCCTCCTCCTCCTCTTCTCCTTCTCCTTCTCCTTCTCCTTCTCCTTCTCCTTCTCCTTCTCCTTCTCCTTCTCCTCTTCCTTCTTCTTCTTCTCCTCCTTCTCCTTCTCCTCCTCCTTCTTCTCCTCCTCCTCCTCTCCTTCTCCTTCTCCTTCTCCTTCTCCTTCTCCTTTTCCTCCTTCTCCTTCTCCTCCTCCTCCTCTTCTCTTCTTCTCTTCTTCTTCTTCTTCTTCTTCTTCTTCTTCTTCTTCTTCTTCTTCTCCTTCTCCTTCTCTTTCTCCTTCTCCTTCACCTTCTCTTTCCTGAACAATTATTTCAGTACCTTGCACTGAGACTGGATTTTCCCAGCAGACATCTTCTGCCAAAGAGATCTGTGTTCAAGATTCCTCCGTCAAAACGTGAAGATGCATGGCTGGGGACCAACAAAGGGAAACCATGCCGATTATCCATAGTTTAAAGGAGTATATATCCCAGTCCAGATGATTTTGAAATTTATTCCTAATTGGACAGCAAAAGGCTCTGTCCAAGTTGGAAGTTGAGGGAGCCGGTTCTACCCATCAAGACATTTTATGGTTATTTCATCAGCAACATTAAATGTTCAGCCAGGTTTTTAATTCATCGTCCAAAGTTAACTGTACATGCCTCATCGTCCAAAGTTAACTGTACATGCCTACTGATTGTTTCCTGATTGCTTACTAGACCTATATGACAATCATTAAGTGCTGTACCTTATGATTCTTGACAAATGTATTTTTCTTTTATGTACACTGAGAGCATATGCACCGGAGACAAATTCCTTGTGTGTCCAATCACACTTGGCCAATAAAGATTCTATTCTATTCTATTCTATTCTATTCTATTCTATTCTATTCTATTCTATTTACAAGAATCCACGCTGAAGGTCACTGGGTACTGCAAAGTCTAACCCATTCATAAAGCAATCAGAAGTCAAACTCTGACAGCAGCCAGGGTGCATTTTAAAAGTCATCTCAGAGGTGTCAGGCATTAGAGAGGGGCTGTGGCTCAGTGGTAGAGCTTCCGCTTGGCACAGAGAAGGTCTCTGGTTCAATCCCTGGCATCTCCAAGCAGTAGGTGAAGTAAAGGACCTCAGCCTCAGACCTTGGAGAGCCGCTGTTATGAGAACATAAGAACAAGCCAGCTGGATCAGACCAGAGTCCATCTAGTCCAGCTCTCTGCTACTTGCAGTGGCCCACCAGGTGCCTTTGGGAGCTCACCTGCAGGAGGTGAAAGCAATGGCCTTCTATGGCTGTTGCTCCTGTCAGTCAGTCTGAGTACACAATACTAGAATCATAGAGTTGGAAGAGACCACAAGGGCCATAAGAACATAAGAACATCAGAACAAGCCAGCTGGATCAGACCAGAGTCCATCTAGTCCAGCTCTCTGCTACTCCCAGTGGCCCACCAGGTGCCTTTGGGAGCTCACGTGCTCACATGCAGGATGTGAAAGCAATGGCCTTCTGCTGCTACTGCTCCCGAGCACCTGGACTGTTAAGGCATTTGCAATCTCAGATCAAAGAGGATCAAGATTGGTAGCCATAGATCGACTTCTCCTCCATAAATCTGTCCAAGCTTCTTTTAAAGCTATCCAGGTTAGTGGCCATCACCACCTCCTGTGGCAGCATATTCCAAACACCAATCACACGTTGCGTGAAGAAGTGTTTCCTTTTATTAGTCCTAATTCTTCCTCCCAGCATTTTCAATGTATGCCCCCTGGTTCTGGTATTGTGACATAACACAATTGTTTGGTGACATGCTGGTGTTCACCAACACCCAATCCTTTGTTTAAATCTGAGTCATTTTTTGTAATTATTCAACATTTCCGCATATCATACAAAGCACACACATAATTGGACTGTATTTTTTTTAAATAAACAAATGTGTAAAGAATTGTTTCTCTTTTGCTTGGGAGGGGTGATGTTCCAGTAGAGTTGTGTTAGGCATTTCCTGATTTTTTCACATGCTGCGCCCAAAAGATTTGCCATCACTGCTCTATGATGTTGAATGCCATCAACCCTGCAGGTGGAAATATGTTAGAAATACTGTTCGCTGTAAGTTACAAACAAATCATCAACGAGAGCGTGCAGGGCACTCACCCCAAGAGGGAACAGGCATCGCAAGTAGAGTTAGTTCACTTTTTCAAACACTTCATTTGCGAAGATCCTTGTATCACTGGTGGCAGATACCATCTTAAAAGACAAATTCCTTCCTCTCTCACATAGAAGGAAATATCCTGCTGTGACGCATGCATGCTGCCTCTACAACTCAAAGAAGCATGTTTTCCCCCTTCACAACTATTGATCTTATTCATATGCAAGGGTATGCAGATTTAATCAACTCAATTTCATTCCATTAGGATTTCTTTCAGCCACTGACAGCTACAGTGAGTATGTGCGTATCTGTTTTCCAGTTAGATGCATTGATACATAAGGTTGGAGCTGACCGACTCTTGGAAGCACCGTTTCTAGAAATCACCCCCCCACAAGAGAAAAAAAAAACCCATCATGGTGGCCATGAAATGTTTGGAGGAGGTGCATGCAGTGGTGGGATTCAGTAGGTTCGCACCACGTCAGCAAAACCAGTTGGTAAAATGTTGCTGGTAAACAACTTGTTGTTAAATGTATTGTCGAAGGCTTTCACGGCCGGAATCACTGGGGTACTGTGTGGTTTCCGGGCTGTATGGCTGTGTTCTAGCAGCATTCTCTCCTGACGTTTCGCTACAGACTTCTTTGTGACTCACATTCCAGGCTACTCTATTCAGAGGGCCTCACCTTTTGACCTCACAGTATATATACTCCACTTGCTTTCCATTCCTACTATCAGATCCTCTGAAGATGCCAGCCACAGATGCAGGCGAAACGTCAGGGGAGAATGCTGCTAGAACACGGCCATACAGCCCGGAAACCACACAGCACCCCAACTTGTTGTTAAATTAATTGAATCCCACCACTGCAACTGGTTGTTAAATTATTTGACTATCACCACTGGGTGCATGTGAACAAACATCACGGCAAAGCGGAAGATCAAAAAATGTTCTGCAAATGTTTTAGGCGACTTGTGCAGAACGGGCCAAAGACTTGCAGGTTCAGTTTGAACTCGAGCGGAGCAAAATGCAGACAGCAAAACGGGTCACAGCGGCAGAGATGAGAAACACTTGAAATAATTCCCAAAGTTAGAGAGACACGATTCTCCTGAATGTTTTAAATCTGCACAATTTCATCACAGCTGTATACGTCCTTCTTCAACAGCAGCCAAATACCCCATGTGTTGCGTGTGTTGGAAGGAACCGCAGATACTGAAGCTGAGTTGGAAGAGCTCGCTTGGAGGACTGTTTTTCACCCGGGTGGGTGTGTGGTCTCCAAAGGCTCAGATGTCATGACTGCAGGGGAAATGGTTAGGAATTGTTGGCAGAGGAAAAATATAAACCACACCAAGAGTGTAGAGGGGTGTGGGGAAGAGACAGGAAAGGATTTCATAGTTTGCAAACACCTGGAAATTACACAGACCATCAGATTCTGATACATAACCTCGGTAAAGGCCATCAATAGCAAGCCACGGAGGGCGAAATTGCTCCATTGTGTTAGAACAAAATCGAGCTGCTTTTGACAATGCAACACAACTGTGATTTTAATCCACAGCGGAAGATCAAAGCCATCGACATGATGCACTGGAGCTCAGCACCAGGCAAAGAGACAGACCCATCCAGCAGTCCTAAACGTAGGCGATTTCCACACGGCCAAAAAACAGCACCCTAGGGATGGAATAAACACCGTCCCTGGGGCGCTGTTCATACAGCTGGGGCGCTGTGTGCCAGCCCCCGAAACGGCGGGAAAACTGTGCTTTTGAAACTTGCTCAGGGAATGAACTTTTCCCAAAGCGCCGTCTTACAGCCGGTGTGGTGCGAACCGCACCAGCATGAGGGCACCACTTTTGGCCCCTCTGGTGAGAGAAAGATACTTACCTTTTGCTTCCTGTACAGCTCCGGACAGCTGGAAAGACACGCCCATGCTGCCCTCCGACCTTGCGATGTCTTCTGACCCTGGGGTGTCTTCTCATGTGGGACTGCCTGCGTGAGACCGTGCGAACGGTCCTGCCGCTCCACCGGCTTCACGTAAGCCACTGTCTCTGGCTGTGCAGAAACGGCCTTAGTGAAGATCTGCTAAATGCATTTACTTCCATGGGCTAGAAAGGAGTAAGACTACTTAGTTCTGCTCTGCGAAAGAGGGCTCCAAGTTGCACATCAAAGGAACGCATAACATTTGCAATAATGGCACCTTCCACCTCCCCAATCTTTGCCAAAAGGTGAAATTGCAAATTGCATTGTGTCGACAATATTTACCTCAGAAAACGCCAGTGGTCTGAGGCAGTTTATGCACGCACTGCTTACTTCGCAGCTGTTTGCTTCAATGTGAGTTTTCCCCACAGTTTTCTGTTTACACAGAGCTTCTCCCTCTGCAAAGTGCCCTTACCTGAGTCGAGCCACTGTTTTGCCTGCATACCTCTTCCCTGTTGTTTCTGGGCAACTTCCATTTGAGGAGGTTGCTTGTCACCTTTTTTGGGGGAAGGGAGATGCCAACTTTGGCCTAAGGCCACCTGACATGCTTCCACAGCAGAGTGAGGATTCAAATCTGGGTCTTCCAGATCCTTGTCTGACATTTGAGCCACAGCACCGTGCTACTGTATGAAAGTGCATCGAAATTACCTAAAAATAAATACCCTCCATAACTGGATCATGCTAACTAATGACTAACAACTTACTGGTGGTTCCTGGCCCAAAGGAAGTTTGGCTAGAGTCAACCAGGGCCAGGGGTTTTCCGGTTATGGCCCCAGTCTGGCGGGATGCATTGTCCAATGAGACCAGACTCTTGTGTGACCTTAGTCTGCAAGTTTCTCAGAACCTGCAAAACAAAGGCCCCTTCCGCACATGCAGAATAAGGCACTTTCAGTCCACTTGCACAATTGTTTGCAAGTGGATCTTGCAATTCCGCACAGCTGCAAAGTGCATTGAAAGTGGACTGAAAGTGCATTATTCTGCATGTGCGGAAGGGGCCAGAGTTGGTCTACTAGCTGCAGTAACATCTGGCCTCCCCATTTCCCTATTTTCCTCTCTCTTTCCACCGTTGTACATTGTAACCCTTCAGAGGTGGAATGTTTGAAAATCACCATCCTGTGAGTATTATTAGATGTATTTATTGTTGTGATTTTATTGCAAAGGTCTATGTTGTTTTTATTTGTTTTACAGCGTATTATGATTATGTGATCCACCTTGAGCCTGAAAAGGGAGGAGTGGCATAGAAATCTAATTACAGCAGCAACAACAACAGCAGCAACAACAACAAAAACAACAACAACAATAATAACACATTCTATGCAAATACCTCTAATATCCTAGGTCCTTGGGAAGGACTTGATATTCAGAGATGAATTCCAGACACTTGTGCTGCGTTGTTATGTATATTACAACAACAACAACAACAACTTTTTAATTTTCTGTTTCAGGAGCAGCAGTGGCGTAGGAGGTTAAGAGCTCGTGTATCTAATCTGGAGGAACCGGGTTTGATTCCCAGCTCTGCCGCCTGAGCTGTGGAGGCTTATCTGGGGAATTCAGATTAGCCTGTACACTCCCACATACGCCAGCTGGGTGACCTTGGGCTAGTCACAGCTTCTTGGAGCTCTCTCAGTCCCACCTACCTCACAGGGTGTTTGTTGTGAGGGGGGAAGGGCGAGGAGATTGTAAGCCCCTTTGACTCTCCTGCAGAAGAGAAAGGGGGGATATAAATCCAAACTCTTCTTGTTCTTCTTCAAATTTTCCTCTTTGGTTTTGATGTTTGATTTCTCTTGGGTTTAGGAGTTCCAATGTCCAGATCTTGTGGAATTTGTGAATCTAAACAGACAAAGTGTTGGCACATAATACACCAGATATCACAGTGATGAAGGACAGGAAAGTGACCATCATCAGCGTCGCAGTACCTGGTGACAGCAGGGTTGTTGAAAAAGAACACGAGAGGTCACTACATGCCATGATTTGAAAATCAAGACTAAGCGACTATGGCACAAACTAGATGAGGTCGTCTCTGGGCGCCATCCCGAAAACACGAGGGCAGCACTTGAAACATCCTCAAATCAACCAAATCAACATCTGTCAGATTCAGATGGCAGCCCTGCTGGGATCCACACAAATTCTACGCTGATATATTACAACATAACAGGCCTCTGGGTGAGGCTCGAATTGTAATGGAAGGCCAACAGCCAGCTAAAGAACTGGCAGGTGTGATATTAAACAAAACAAAACAATATTAATAGTGATAACTGGGAGAGCTGAGATCACACCACATATTTTTAGATGGTTTTGTCCAACTGCCTTCATCTTCTGAAAGCTGACAGGGCGGACGTGAATGAGTCTTGTCACATGACCCCAGGTGCATGCCAGCTGGTCATGTGGGGGGCGGATAATTGTCCCACACCCCTCCCCTTGGCCCCACCCCACCAGGCCGATGGAGCAGCCTGGCTGGGCCACCGCCGGGCACCCCTCGGCTCCACCCCACCAACCTGCTCCTTGGCTCCACCCAGATCCAGCAGGTTCTCACCAGTTCCCGAGAGTGGGTTACTAATTATTTGTGTGTGCCGAGAGGGGGTTGCTAATTGGGTCTGCTTTTCCGTTAGAAATTCCATGAGGTCCAAAAATCATCAAGCCCTGTTGTTTCCTATGTGGCTGGTTAGCAAAGGTAGAAAACAGGATAATTCTCTCTGTTGGGCTGTTTTAAAAACATGTTTTAGTAATATGGTCAAGTTCCTTGTTTAAGGAAAGTATCCTTCTTTTTATTTCTAGAAACAAAATTAAGTACTTGAAAGTATGAAGTATTTGACAGGCAGTCAATTAGAGGAGAAGTCGTTGTTTCTGTTGGTAGTAGACGATAGGACTTGCTATAATGAGTTTAAATTATGGACAGAAAGATACCAGCTGGAATTTAGGAACTTTTTTTTTACAGTAAGAGTTTTTTTTACAGTAACAGAGAAATTATTAACGCCCCGCCCACGGAATTCCCGGCACGCCCCTGCCTGTCGTGCCCCGCCCAGCCCCATTGGCGCTACGCCACTGTTTGAATCCCACCACCATGGGAACCTGTTACTAAAATGTTTGGATCCCATCACTGGCTCCACCCCGCCAACCTGCCCAGGGCAGGTTTCCCCCATACGCCTCTGCCATTATAACATGTGAAATCAGACAAGTTGGGAGTGCGTAGTTGGCACACCTGCTGATTCTTTGGCTGTCTTCACCCTCTTCAGACCTCCAGCATCAATTCTACCTGGCCACCATGTTGGAAAGGAATTTCCAGCAAACACAAAACCTATGCCGGAAACTCCCGATCTCTCCTGTAAGCTGAAGGAAGCGTGCCTTAGCGGCTCGATCAAGGAAGCATCCGAGTGGAGTCAAAAAGATGTATTGATGCCACAATCGTAATAAGTGAGATTCAGTGGCTAGACGTGGTCTTTAATCTCTGCGGTGACACTCTGAACTCTGCTTCACCTTCGGTATTTATTCACACAGTTCAGGCTCCCTAACAAAACCCATTCCAAACAAATTAATCAGCATTTATCAATGAGCTTTTGAGGGATGTCACTTCTACGATTCTGCAAAACAGCAAAGTTTGGAAGGGAGAATCACGAGATAGCAGAAATGAAATTTATTTTTATCCATTATATAAATGTTCCTGCGTTGTGGATTTATAACACCCCCACCCCCACCCTGCCCCTGCTGACTGTTATAGTTTAGCATCCTGACAGTGTTTTCCTCAGAAGAATAATTTTTATAGGCCAACATTTTTCACATATCTTTATTCAGATGCACTTTAATTTCCCGGCAAGCCAAAATGTGGGTGCATAAACGCCTCCATTTTTCACAGGCAATGGCCTCCTCTTGAAACGGGTTATTTATTTAATTAAAATATTGAGATCCTCTTTCTTAGCCATGGAGCCTCCGGAGCAGCTTCCGAAGAAAGACGTCGAAATCATGAAGCAATTACCGGAATAGTCAAAAGTGCCCGAAAATATGAGAGGGAATAAAACATCATCCAACTAATCACAAAGGGAACATCAGCAATCAAATCATATGTGACCACAGCAAAAAAAAAATATTAGAAGCTAATCAAGAGCAAGCAAAGATAGGAGCGGCATAAAAATGTGTATTTGTTCATCCGGCTAAAAGACTGGGGAAACTAAATACTTGGTGGAAAGACAGCATACCCCAATTCTGATCATCTTCCTAATGATGAAATTTTGGGATATAGGATAGTAGGTCTACCCCTCCTTACCTCTGCACTAGCTACAGTCAAAGAGCCCGTGTCGTGTGCTGGGTAAGAGTGGCAGGTTCTAATCTGGAGAACCAGGTTCGATTCCCCGCTCCTTCACTTGACTGGTGGACTCTTATCTGGGGGCTTTCCCCACTGACACAGTTGAACTGGTTTCTACCTAGGTTCGCCTCAGTGAATCTGCCACCGAGCTCAACATTGTTTTGTCGCAGTCCCCCCAATCAGAACTGCGACATCCTTGTCACAGTTATGAACTACACTTTTCTGCCGGAACAAGGTTGATACCGCTTCGAAGCTTTGAAGTGGGGAAGCATTGAAACGACACCTCATCCGTTCAACCAAACTCCTCCTCCTCCTCCTCCTCCTTCCTCTTCTTCTTCTTCTCCTCCTCCTCCTCCTCCTCCTCCTCCTCCTCCTCCTCCTCCTCCTCCTCCTCCTCCTCCTTCTTCTTCTGATCCCAAAACCCTCTACCACATCATCAGTGAACGGGCTGGAAATAGGAACAGCTGTAATGTCCTGATTAGGGACAAGAATGGAAAGCACCTAGCCACCCAAGATGAACAGGACAAAAAGTGGATTGAACACTTTCAAGAAACCCTCAACCAACCAGGTCTGACCCTCACATGTGACTTCGATTCAGAAGATGTCCAAGAGGAACTCCCAGTGAACACTGGGGAGATCGAAGAACTGTGATCAAGACTCTCAAGAACAACACAGCTGGGTTGGATGAAATACCCGCAGAGATCCTGAAACATGGTGGGCAGGCAATGGTAGAAGCACTGACATCATCACTGTTCAACAACTGCTGGAAAAGGGGTGCAGTCCCAGAATATTGGCAAAGAGGTGCCATAATTGAGTTCCCCAAGAAGGACAATATCTCCAAATCCACCAATTGGTGTGGCATTGCACTCCTTTCAGTCCCTGGGAAAGCATTCTGCATGATCCTATTCTGGCGATTGCAGAGTGCTCTTGACCAATGGCCGAGAGAGGAATGAGCTGGATTTCACAATGGAAGGTCCTGCAGTAAACAAATGTTCACCCTCCGAAACATCATAGAGCAATGCATTGAATACTGACACCCACTGGCCATCAACTTCATCAACTTCAAGAAAGCTTTTGATAGCATTCACGAGGAGTCCCTCTGGCAGATCCTGCATTTGTACAGAGTACCAGCAGCCTTCATCCCCATCTTCAAAGACTTGTACCTACGATCCAGCTGTTTCATCAGGACAGATAATGGCTGCACAGACTTTCTTGAAATCACCACTGGGGTCAGACAAGGCTCATTCTGTCTCCACTTCTCTTCCTTGAGGCCCTTGACTACATCTTGAGGAGAACTGGAACACGCTTTGGCAATGGCATACATTGACCTGACCAAGACCACCTTGGTGACATGGACTTTGCTGTTGTCATTGCTCTACTCGAGGAAGATGAACTGCAGCGCGCCATGACTGATCTGGATAGAGAAGTGGGCAAAATTGGCCTCCGGATAAGAACTGTCAAATCAAAGATCGTGTATGTTGGCTCCACAGACCGAATACAGGGAATCATCCAGTGGTGGGATCCAACAATGTTAGTAACAGGTTCCCATGGTGGTGGGATTCAAACTGTGGCGTAGCACCTATGGGGCTTGGCGGGGCACAATGGGGGCGTGGCCGGGCATTCTGGGGGTGGGGAATTCCTGGGCAGGGCTGTGGCAAGGACGCAGCTACTGCACCGGTCCTTGGGCTGGAAACAAATGCACGCAGGCACAGGCTGCCACGCACGCCGGTGTACCTCCTGCTAGATTGCTTCAAGTTCTGCACCATACTGCTGAGAGGAGGGGCGTAACTAAGGCAAAAATCACGTGGCAAAATCACCAATTAGTAACCCCCTCTCGGCACACACAAATAATCAGTAACCTACTCTCGGGAACCTGTGAGAACCTGCTGGATCCCCCCTCTGGAATCATCATTGGCTCACAGCAGCTGGAGAAAGTGGAGAGGTTACCTACTTGGGCAGTGTGGTCTCCCAGAATGGAGGCACAGAGTCAGATGTCAGGTGCTGCATTGGGAAGGCTGCAGCCATTTTTCAGAGAATGAACAAGATCTGGTGCTCACCAGCCATTGCCCTAAAGACCAAGCTCCACCTGTTCACCTCCATTGGGATCCTGACAGCTATTTATGCTAGCGAGACCTGGAAGGCATCAACAAGTATTAACAACAGGCTCAACGTCTTCCAACTGAAGTGCCTACGCTGAATGCTAAAGATCCGATATTATGGCCACATCACTAAAGAAGAGGTGCTCTGAAGGAGCAGCATGTGCAAACGATGGTCGAAACCCCACTTGAAATGTGCACGCAGATCCAAACCTGTTTGTTGTGAAACCTTGTCCTCTTCATCGGAGTTTCTCCCTCCCCACCGTAGCGAGCACACAGCAGACACACCCGGTTGCAGAGCTCTTAGCAATCCCCACTACCAGGTGAGCTCGCTTTGCCGGTCTCCCCTGATTGGCTGGCATGCCTTGATGGGGCGGGACCCTTTCCCATTGCAGAAACGTACATTGTAGGGGCGTGATAAAAAAACCCAACGTGTAAAAGTTTAACATTTAACTGTGCAAACAGTTAATAGTTACCTGTGTAAACCATTAATGATTCAAAGTTACACGTTTGACTGTTTAACGTTTGCATCCCCTTCTGCTGACCTATCGCAAAAGCGGAAACAAAACCAAGGAAAGGCTGCGCGCGCATCGCAGCACTGATTGGTTGCCCAAATTCCACGTCACACTCCAGGGCGGGAAATGAGTCAGGGTTTCAACCCTCATCCCTCCCCTCGGATCAGCTCTGAACCGTGTTAATGGGGTCTGTGCCACTTGCAACCAGGTCCTGCCGGAACGCGGATTAACGGGGAGAACGAGTGCCAGAAACGGAATCTGCCATGCAAGCAATGGGGAGGTCGTCCCTCAAACCTGGTTAGTTTGTGTTCTGAAACCTGGCTAAGACGGTAGTGGGGATTCGACCAATGATATGGTTGCACATAGAAGACTTCGACTGATTGGTCACGTCCTTCACATGGAGAATGGTCAGATCCTAAAGATGGCAATGAGGTGGATGCCTCCTGAGGCCAAACAACAGTAAGGATGCCTCTGAAACACCTTGAGAACATTCGAGCAAGACCTGAAGGGACTGAATATTGCATGGGAACAGGCTGAAACACTTGCCCAAGACCAGGACACTTGTTGCTCGATATGCTACTTCGCATGATGGATTTGATGATGATGATGAATTAATAATAATTTAATTTAAAATCACATTTATAAAAATATTTAAATTATACCAAAGAACTCCCGCAGGCCCAATGAGTCCCATCAGCTATTATAATTTCACTATTTAATTGGAATGGGTCTCCAACAGAGGAATCAGGGAGGACAAGTAAAAGGAAATGGGGGAAGGAAAAGGAAATGGGGCATTGATGTATCACTGTAGTTGCCTCAGCCATATCCCCAGTAGAACAGCCTTGCCTTACAGTCCCTGCAGAACGGTGTTAAATCCCACAGGGCTCTGGTCTCCCCAGTGAGAATATTCCACCAGGTAGGGGCCAGGGCTAAAAAGGCCCTGGCCTTGTTTGAGACCAACCAGACTTCCCTTGGGCCTTTCCACCCAATAAAGGTCCCCAATATGGTGAACATTAAAATATTTGAATGACAAAAGATAATACTGAAAATTATAAAACAATTCATTAAAAACACTTAAACAGACGACAGTAGAACCAGAGGGGAGGGCCAATAATTGTTGTTTAGGGTATGCCAAACAAGACAAAAAAAGTCTTCACTAGCTGGCAGGAGATACTGATAGAGGGTGGAGGAAGAGGAAGTAGAAAAAGAAGAAGAGTTTGGATTTATACCCCACCTTCAGAGGTGGGATCCAGCAGGTTCTCACAGGTTCCCGAGAGTAGGTTACTAATTATTTGTGTGTGCCGAGAGGGGGTTACTAATTGGTGATTTTGCCATGTGATTTTTGCCTTAGTTATGTACCTCCTCTCAGAAGTATGGTGCAGAACTTGAAGCAGTCTAGCAGGAGGTGCACTGGCGTGCGTGGCAGCCTGCGCCTGCGTGCATTTGTTTCCAGCCCAAGGACCGGAGCAGCGGCTGCGTCCTTGCCACAGCCCCGCCCAGGAATGCTCCGCCCCCAGAATGCCCAGCCACGCCCCCGTCATGGCCAGCCCAGCCCCATAGGCACTACGCCACAGTTTGAATCCCACCACCATGGGAACCTGTTACTAACATTTTTGGATCCCACCACTGCCCACCTTTCTCTCCTGTAAGGAGACTCAAGGTGGCTTACAAGCTCCTTTCCCTTCCTCTGCCCACAACAGACACTTTGTGAGGTAGGTGGAACTGAGAGAGTTCTGAGAGAACTGTGACTGGCCCAAGGGCACCCAGCAAGAATGTAGGAGTGCAGAAACACACCAGATAAGCCTCTGCCACTCAGGTGGAGGAGTGGGGAATCAAACCCGGTTCTCCAGATTAGAACCCACCTGCTCTTAACCACTACACCATATTGGCTCTCAAAGATAAATCCCTAGGGAGGGAATTCCAAAGTTTGGGTGCCAGGAATGTGAAAGCCTGTTCTTGGTTTGCCACTCATCTAGCCTCAAATGATGAACCTACAGAGATGTCTGGAGTAAGTGATTAGGTTCATATGGGGAAAGGCAGTCCTTGAGGGAGGTCGATCCTATAAAGCACAGAGCTTTAAGCATCTTGGCAGTGTTGAGAGAAAGGGATGGAGCAGTTTCTTCTGGCTCTTGTTTTACTCCTCTGCCAAGAGCCACTGCCAACTCTAGCCGCTGAGTTCTTTTGTCAAGCCACACAAAACCATCATAAGAACATAAGAACAAGCCAGCTGGATCAGACCAGAGTCCATCTAGTCCAGCTCTCTGCTACTCGCAGTGGCCCACCAGGTGCCTTTGGGAGCTCATGTGCAGGATGTGAAAGCAATGGCCTTCTGCGGCTGTTGCTCCCGAGCACCTGGTCTGTTAAGGCATTTGCAATCTCAGATCAAAGAGGATCAAGATTGGTAGCCATAAATCGACTTCTCCTCCATCAATCTGTCCAAGCCCCTTTTAAAGCTATCCAGGTTAGTGGCCATCACCACCTCCTGTGGCAGCATATTCCAAACACCAATCACACGTTGCGTGAAGAAGTGTTTCCTTTTATTAGTCCTAATTCTTCCCCCCAGCATTTTCAATGTATGCCCCCTGGTTCTAGTATTTTGAGAAAGAGAGAAAAATTTATATCTGCCAACATTTTCTACCCCATGCATAATTTTATAGACTTCAATCATATCCCCCCTCAGACGTCTCCTCTCCAAACTAAAGAGTCCCAAATGCTGCAGCCTCTCCTCATAAGGAAGGTGCTCTAATCCTTCAATCATCCTCATTGCCCTTCTCTGCACTCTTACACATCCTTTTTGAGATGTGGTGACCAGAACTGAACACAGTACTCCAAGTGCGGTCGCACCACGGCTTTATATAAGGGCATGACAATCCTTGCAGTTTTATTATCAATTCCTTTCCTAATAATCCCCAGCATAGAGTTTGTCTTTTTCACAGCTGCCATGCATTGAGTTGACATTCCCATGGAACTATCAACTAAGACGCCCAAATCCCTTTCCTGGTCTGTGACTGATAGCACTGACCCTTGTAGCGTGTATGTGAAGTTTGGATTTTTTGCCCCTGTGTGCATCACTTTACATTTTGCTACATTGAACTGCATTTGCCATTTCTGAGCCCACTCACCTAATTTATCAAGGTCCGCTTGGAGCTCTTCGCAATCCTTTGTGGTTCTCACCACCCTACATAATTTGGTATCATCTGCAAACTTGGCCACCACACTACCTACCCCTACTTCCAGATCATTTATGAAAAAGTTAAAGAGCACTGGTCCCAATACGGATCCTTGGGGGACACCACTCCCTACATCTCTCCATTGTGAGAACTTCCCATTTATACCCACCCTTTCTTTCCTGTTTCTCAACCAGTTTTTAATCCATAGGAGGACTTCCCCTCTTATTCCTTCATTGCTGAGTTTTCTCAACAGTCTCTGGTGAGGAACTTTGTCAAAAGCCTTTTGGAAATCCAAGTAGAGACAATCTATGGTGGGAGTCTCTGGTTGGGCTACACCCATCCCTGTTGGTTCCAGAGGAGCCTCCCACCCCTGCCAATACTTACATTTCACTGGCGCTTAATTACAGGGGCCAGAGATCTCAAGGGCTATAAATTGCGGCAGCTCTTTTGAGACCCAACTTGATTTAAATCAACTTGAAGATCAGGCCCAGAGATAATAGCTTTGGAAGGGCATCTCATTCCCCAGGAATAAGGAGCCCCCCAGCTATTAGCAAACCCATTACGCCTATTGATTGGCATCATACTTCCTATTAGCTAGCCCAAATGATACTTCTTAGTTACATGGTTAGTCGCCGTAAATCACTGGAAGCTACTGCATAAAATTGTTTAGCGAGCCGGACTGTTGGAGTGCAATCGATAGGCTGACATCTTTAAGTGTGAGGAATCAGGGGACGGAGCAGAACCACTAATTACGAAGGGAGGATAAATAAGTTTTGTGCAAAAAAACACAGCCACACAGGAGTTTTTAGCGTGCAACGGAGAGGGACATTTTCAAAATGGGATGTGCCCTAATGAGCAGCTGCATCGAGCCAACAAAGGCATAAATTCACAGCTCATTTGCTCCAAAGTAGACACATTTAAAGTCAGCAGGTGAGGGGATTGGAACTTCTTCAGGCAGGAGGCTGAGGTGAGAATAAGGACTGCATCGCTGGTTGGGTCAGGGCAATGGCTCTTTCAGCCATTGCCCTGACTGGAGCAGCAGTGGCGTAGGAGGTTAAGAGCTCGTGTATCTAATCTGGAGGAACCGGGTTTGATTCCCAGCTCTGCCGCCTGAGCTGTGGAGGCTTATCTGGGGAATTCAGATTAGCCTGTGCACTCCCACACACACGCCAGCTGGGTGACCTTGGGCTAGTCACAGTTCTTCTGAGCTCTCTCAGCCCCACCTACCTCACAGGGTGTTTGTTGTGACGGGGGAAGGGGAAGGAGATTGTAAGCCCCTTTGAGTCTCCTGCAGGAGAGAAAGGGGGGATATAAATCCAAACTCCTCCTCCTCCTCCTCCTCCTCCTCTTCTTCTTCTTCTTCTTCTTCTTCTTCTTCTTCTTCTTCTTCTTCTTCTTCTTCTTCTTCTTCTTCTTCTTCTTCTTCTTCTTCTCACGGCAATGATCAGCGTGGCGAGACCCACGTGGTGTAGTAGTTAAGATAAGATGCACTCTAATCTGGAGAACCGGGTTTGATTCCCCGCTCTGCCACTTGAGCTGCGGAGGCTTATCGGGTGAACTAGACTAGCGTGTGCACTCCAACACAGGCCAGCTGGGTGACCTTGGGCTAGTCACAGCTCTTCAGAGCTCTCTCAGCCCCAGCTACCTCACAGGGTGTTTGTTGTGGGGGGGGAGGAGATTGTAGGCCCCTTTGAGTCTCCTGACAGGAGAGAAACAGGGGGATATAAATCCAACCCTGGTGATGTCAAGCGCCCTGTCAGAGCCCTGCGGGAATTGGGCACGATATAAATCCAATGTCAGAGCCCTGTCAGCGCCCTGCGGGAATTATGTCAATTCCGCAGGGCCTGCAAGATGTGGCCATTCCACCAGGTCTTTTCCAACTAGCCAGCGGTATTGATTGAATGTAGCAGAACATCTTTCGGTCTCTGGTGGACGGGGGGAAGGAACGGTGGAAAAGGCGGGAAGGAAGGACTAATTCATGCCATCAGTTTTATTGATCAGCCCAGCGTTATTTTACCATTTTGTTCACTGGTTTTGAATTGTAAAATTAGGATTGATATTTTACAGTTTATTGAATGTTTGAAGTTAGGTTGCAAACCCGCCCAGAGCCCTTCGGGAATTGGGCAGGATATAAATCCAGTAAAATAAATAGATACATAAATAAATAAAATACCTGAGCAGTTAAATATGAACAGCAGTGGTAACACTGGAAGAAGAAGAAGAAGAGTTTGGATTGATATCCCCCCTTTCTCTCCTTCAGGAGACTCAAAGGGGCTTACAATCTCCTTGCCCTTCCCCCCTCACAACAAACACCCTGTGAGGTGGGTGGGGCTGAGAGAGCTCCGAGAAGCTGTGACTAGCCCAAGGTCACCCAGCTGGTGTGTGTGGGAGTGCACAGGCTAATCTGAATCCCCCAGAGAAGCCTGCAAAGCTCAGGCAGCAGAGCTGGGAATCAAACCCGGTTCCTCCAGATTAGATACACGAGCTCTTAACCTCCTACGCCACTGCTGCTCCCGTAGGCCTTCCTGAACCCATCTTGACATGGTAGCACAAGGCCATCGTTCAGAATTTCCTGCTCCGGGCTATTGGTGGCGCTCACCTTGCCAAATAGGATTAAAGGCACTCAAGAGAGGCAGCTGCCCTAGATCTGGCGAGAAAGCAAAAGAGCAGCATTTGGCACAAGGGATCATTGTTTGGGACGAGGCACTGAAACACAATTACATTTGCTGCACCGGGCCAGAGGACGCTGTTTAGAGTTGCCAGATACACCAGGCTGGGAGATGCCCGCTTTCCACAGCCCTCCTTTTGCCACAAAGGGAATGGTTCTATGCCCGTCGCCAAGTCAGATTTGGGCAACTCGCGAAGAATGAGGCAGAACACCATCTTGGGCACGCAGCAAATGACGCCCCTGGAACCGTCATTGTAGACTCGTTATTGTAGACTCGAACAACAAAGAGGGGCTCGGGTCTGCCTGCATGTCTATTCCTTTGTCTAGACTGATATTTTTTGGTGTAGAAAGCAGCGCCGGCCAGAGCGAACATCTATGTCTGCGGCGGAGAGCACCTGCAGACTCATAAATAATTCTTTGTGCAGAAGGGGAAACCAGGAATTGAGAAAACCAGCGGTCTTTTTCAAGTCGCTCTCCGAGACGAGCTCCCTCGCGCTCCTGTAATAAGGGCAGAGGTGAGCGCAAATGTTCACGTCTTTCGCCTCAAAGTGTCGATTTGGAAGGAGAACACGTCTGCAAACAGAACCCCGATTGCTTGTTATTTGTTTTCTCGAGGAAAAGATTTCAGACATAACCCCCCTCCTGTATATTTTTTTTCCTTGCTATCTGTAGCAACAATCGTCTCGGATGAGACCTCACGGGGTCTGGAACCCGGACCTATACATGGGCAATCATAGGGTTTGTCAGGACCCCTATAGTGACTGGCTGGGGATAGGGGGTAGGATTGCCAAATGCAGGGTGGGAAACTCCTGGGGATTTGAGGATGGAGCCTGGGGAGGACAGGAACCAGTGGGTACAAAGTCACAGAATCTACCTTCCCAAGCATTTTCTTCAGGGGGGTTGATCTCTGAGAGCCAACATGCTATAGTGGTAAAGAGCGGTGGACTCTAATCTGGAGAACCAGGTTTGATTCCCCATCCCTCCACATGAGTGGCAGAGTCTTGTCTGGTGAATCAGATTTGTTTCCCTGCTCCTCTATTCGGCTGAGCGACCTTGGACAGTTCTCTCAGAACACTCTCAGCTTCACCTAGCTCACAAGGTGTCTGTTGTGGGGAGGAGAAGGGAAAGGAGTTTCTAAGCCACCTTGAGTCTTCTTAAAGGAGAGAAAGGTGGGGTATAAATCCAAACTACTCCTCCTCCTCCTCCTCCTCCTCCTCCTCTTCCTTCTCTTCTTCTTCTTCTTCTTCTTCTTCTTCTTCTTCTTCTTCTTCTTCTTCTTCTTCTTCTTCTTCTTCTTCTTCTTCTTCTTAATACAAAGATAAATGTTATTACCTGAAGCAGGGAAATATCTGCCAGAGGGACATGGAGGGGCCCCGACCCCGGGCACCACCCATTAGATCACATGGGGGTGCAAAATTGCCCCTCACACCCCTCCTGTGGAGAGGCGCCCCTGCCAGGCACTCCCCTCACTGCCAGACGGGACCACCGCCTTCCTCCTCTGCTGATTGAAGAAGCAGCCCAGCCAGGCCAGAAGCCTGCCAGGCCCAGGCCCAGCCCCACCAAGCTGCCCGGAACTGCTGCCACCCTCCTCCTCCTCCTCCTCCTCCTCCTCCTCCTCCTCCTCCTCCTTCTTCTATACAGTCCACCATTCAAATCAGCCATTTTCTCTAACAAACTGATCTCGGTCCTCTGGAGAACACTTGGAATTCGAGGTGACCTCCTGGCCCCACCTGGAGATTGGTAACATGGCTATTCAAGAGGTTGGTAGCACTAGCCCGACGTGACCTGGGTGGACTTTGTTTCTTGGGAAAGGGAAGCGGAGCTACGTGTTAAGTTCTTCCTTCAATGGAAGGCCACATGTACATTTTCTCTGACATATTGCTGACATTTGTTTGACAGTTGGATAGAGTTCAAAAGGAAAAAAAACTGGTAGATTTTTATTATGCTGTAAAGGATTTTGTTCTCTTGCACATGAAAAGACTCCAAGGGTTGACCAAAGGAAGTTTGCTCCATAAAGTATATGAGGTTTCCATGGTCCATAAAAGAGGAAAATCACCCCTCTTATCCAATATGCACAGTGCAATATTGACTTTCTTATATTTACTTAATATTTAAGCACACTGACATGACATCCAACGATTGTTAGTGTGTTATTTTGGGCCAGGGCTTATCTCTAAAATGCCTTTGCTGCAAATCCTTGTCTCATCTTGAAGGAAATGCAGGAAGTCTATTACACACTGTCTCAATAGTGTGTAATAGTGTCCCAACAGTGTGTAACAGACTTCTCTCTGTGATACACCTTTGAAGATGCCAGCCACAGATGCAAGCAAAACATTAGGAACAAGATCTACCAGACCATGGCCACAAAGCCCGGAAAACCCACCAAAACCAGTTGAATCCAACCATGAAAGCCTTCGACAATACAATGTCAGGCCCTTTCTGCACGGGCCAAATACAGCGACCTGGGGATAGCAAAAACGCAGTCCCCAGGGAGCTGTTCGAATGGGGGGGCGCAGCTGCTTTGCAGCCACGCCGCCCTCGCGCCTCCCCAGTGGCATGAAGCAGCTGTTTCCCAACCTCGCTCCCTGAGTGAGGTTTTTGGGAAACCACGTCTTCAAACCGCTGCAGTGCAAACAGCAGCAGCTGGAAGGCGCCATCCCTCTCCCCTGTCCCAATCAACTTACTGTCCCTGTGACCATCCGGCGTGTCACTGAGGCCTGGGGACATGCCCCCACTGCCCTGCGACTCCAGAGCGGTCGTGCAGGGCAGGGGGGCGTGTCCCCTGGCCTTGGCGACGTGCTGGATGGTCACAGGGAAGGTATGTCTATTGGGCGACGGCACAGCGCGGTAGTTTCTGGGACCATTCGTGCGAACGGTCCCGGGGGGGTTGGGTCTGCGTCATGTATGCCAACCCCCACCGTGGCCGTGCAGAAACAGCCTCAGAATGTTGGTCAGAAATCTGGGAGACTTCTTGCTATAATGGGTCATCTTGCAGCCCGTGGGGATTTAGGCTGTACTGTACATAAGATTCCTTTTTCTCTCTCTTCACTTTCATATTCAGCGAGTAATTCGGTGGGACTTATTTCCAGAAAAGGGTTTTTATAATTGCAGCCGGGGCCAGATTAAAACATGCCAAAGCCTTCCGCTATGTCAAGTTGATGAGGCTTCCATATAATTATTCCAACATGGTTATTTAGTAATATTATTAATTATTCAAAACCATCTTCAGTTTTGCAAGCGAGAAAGGCAGCTGACAAATGATTTAATAATAACAACAATCTGAACTAATAAGCCAGAATTTACTTAGCTTGTTCATAGTGGGACCTCCTAGTGGGACCTGGAGATCTCTTGAAATTAGAAGACAGCCAGTGTGGTGTAGTGGTTAGGAGCAGCAGACGCTGATCTGGAGACCTGGGTTCGATTCCCCACTCCTCCACATGACTGGCGAACTATAGCCTGGAGAATCAAGTTCAATCCCTGTTCCTCCACATGAAGCTTGCTGATTAACTTAGTATTCTCACAATTCTCACTTAGTATTGTCACAATACTAGAACCAGGGGGCATCCATTGAAAATGCTGGGGGGAAGAATTAGGACTAATCAAAGGAAACACTTCTTCACACAACGTGGGATTGGTGTTTGGAATATGCTGCCACAGGAGGTGGTGAGGGCCACTCACCTGGATAGCTTGAAAAGGGGCTTGGACAGATTGATGGAGGAGAAGTCGATCTATGGCTACCGATCTTGATCCTCTTTGATCTGAGGTTGCAAATGCCTTAGCAGACCAGGTGCTCAGGAGCAGCAGCAGCAGCAGAAGGCCATTGCTTTCACCTCCTGCAGGTGAGCTCCCAAAGGCACCTGGTGGGCCACTGCGAGTAGCAGAGAGCTGGACTAGATGGACTCTGGTCTGATCCAGCGGGCTTGTTCTTATGTTCTTATGTTCTTAACTTTGGGCTAGTCACAGTTCTCTCTGACCCCTCTCAGCCTAGAACTCTCTCAGCCCTACCTGCTCCACAAGGTGTCTATTGTGGGGAAAGATAAAGGAAAAGCATTTGCAAGCTGTTTTGAGACTCCTTGCAGTTAAGAAAAGCGAGGTATAAATCCAAACTCTGGCCCTTTCTGGACAAACCTTTTAAAACGTTTTGAGGCAGGAAATGTTTCCTCCATTGAGTTCTTCACTGTTTTTTTTTACCCCTAAACATTTTATTTCCGGCCTCAAAAGTGGAAAACGTTTTAAAGGAATCCCCTTTTAAAATGATTCTCGGGTTGAAATGTTTTCAAAACATCTTCAGTTGTTTTCGAAACGTTTCCAAAATGCTCTGTGTGATCCTCAGGGCACTTCCCACGCTTCTCCGCTTTCTCTCAACTTCCTCCTCGGCACCATCTTCTGAGCTCACTCAGTTCCTCCTCGCCTGTTTCTTTGCAAAATTTCTGGGTTCTTTAGGGGGGCAATCTTTGAAGCATCGAGTATACGAGGAGTAGAGAATGCACCATGAGGCTTTGAAGCATTGAAGCATTGGCCCCTTCCGCACACGCAAAATAATGCGTTTTCGAACCACTTTCACAACTGTTTGCAAGTGGATTTTGCTATTCCGCACAGCTTCAAAGAGCATTGAAAGCAGTTTGAAAGTGCATTATTCTGCATGTGCGGAATGAGCCATTGATTCAGCACAAAACTGAAAAAAGGAGGGAAAATCACAAAATGGCAGCCAGGAATTGTTTTGAGGGGATGAGTGAAGAGATACATCATTGCGAATGAAAATGTTTTAGACATGTTTTACAGGATTAGTGTGGAAAGGGCCTCTTTTTCATCCTCTACAACTGATCTCTGGATGTTCTCTTCTACAACTGATCTCTGGATGACCTCTGGAACAGTTCCCCTGCAGATGATGGCTGCTTTGAAAGGTGGACGATGTGCTATTATATACCCCTCTGTCCCTCCCTAAACCCTGCACTCCCTAGGCCCTACCCCCAAATCTCCAAGAATATTCCAACCCAGAGTTGGCAACCCTCCAAGTGTGCAAAAACCCATCTGTGAATGCAGCCTGTGTCACCGCTTTTCTATTTCACCCAGTTTTTGTTGGTAGCATTCCCAATTCATTTGATTCTTTTCTAGCATTTTATGGTCCAGATGCCAGTTTTACATAACATCATGCTTTTTTTTCTTTTTTTTTTACTATTTCTGTACATCTAATGCAAAAAAAAAAAAAGGAATTATTTTGAAGGAAACGTTTTGGAAGGAAAAGTCAATTGCAGAAGTTTAATAAGACTAGCTCAGGTCCAAATGCAGAGTTACATCGTGGCTTGAATTTCATCGCGAAACTTCTTAGAACAACATAAAATGTTTTTTAAAAAAATATAAAAGACGAACTCCGGATCCCAGTACATTGACTTGTAAACATAATAACATACCTGTGTGTAAAGTGCCTTCAAGTCACAGCTGACTATGGCAACTCTGTAGGGTTTCCAAGCCAAGAGATATCTGGAGGTAGTTTGCCTTTATAGTGTCTTAGGTCTTAGGAGCAGCAGGGGTTAAGAGCAGGTGCATTCTAATCTGGAGGAACCGGGTTTGATTCCCCGCTCTGCCGCCTGAGCTGTGGAGGCTTATCTGGGGAATTCCGTTTAGCCTTTGCAATCCCACACACGCCAGCTGGGTGACCTTGGGCTAGTCACAGCTTTTCGGAGCTCTCTCAGCCCCACCCACCTCACAGGGTGTTTGTTGTGAGGGGGGAAGGGCAAGGAGATTGCAAGCCCCTTTGAGTCTCCTACAGGAGAGAAAGGGGGGATATAAATCCAAACTCTTCTTCTTCTCTTCTTCCTTGGTGGTCTCCCATCCAGATGCAAACTTGGGCCAAATTAAACTGAGAAAGGAGAATTGACTGAAAGACCTCTTCCGGATACCCATCCCAAAGGAGGGAGCAGCTTAACCCTTGCAACAGAAATGGATGCTTCACCATGACATCCCCCGATGCTGTCAGAGAGTCAACAAAATGGTGGCCTTTTCCCCACAATTCTTGGCTTCCGAGATCTGATGAGCTTGGGCCGTCCCAGGCAAACAGAATAATTCTGAATCTCCAAATCTGAAAAGAAGAGGATTGTGTTCCATTATGGTACGGTGGTTAGGGTGCTGGGCAAAATTTGAAAAGACCTTGGTTCAGGTTCCAGTTTTGCCAGGACTTGTGATTAATCTGCCTCACTGAGGCCAAATTCCCCCTGAAAATTTAATCTAGATACAACCAAGTTTCAAAAGAATCGGCACCTTTTCATCCAGGTTCCAACATCCTCACTGCAGCATGTTTCTAGTGAAGACTTCTAGGCCTTCTCCTGGTGTGTGTGTGTGTGTGTGTGTGTGTGTGTGTGCGCGCGCGCCTGCTGTCAGGGGTGCAATTGTTAAGCTAGCAGCACCAAAATTTCAGAGCATCTTTAGGAGACATCCCTGTGTCCCCACATGGCTACGCAGCTGTGCAGGGATGACTTTTAAAAACCGGGAAGCAAGCACTTCCTGGGGCAGCCATTCGCTCGTGAGTGGCTGCAGTCTGCATCACAACAAAAGAATTGCAGATAGTGCAGTTCTCCAATAACCGATTCCAGGGGGGAAAGGAGAATGCTAGGCAGTCTCGCTTTAGGGGCAGGAGCTGTGCAAAGTTCCCCCCTGAAACAGGGGCCCTTTCCCCACTTACCTTTGTCTGAGGGTTGCTGCACGCAATTCCCAGCGCACGCAATTCCTGGTGCGCGCCCTGGCTTCCCCACGACCCCTGTGTGGGGTCATCAAAAGGTGCCATTTCAAAAGGCGCCAGGAATTATGCACGCTGAGGGGGCGCGAGAGAGGCAGCGTCGGGGCAGCTGCGTTCTCGCCGCCCCTGAAGTGGGGAGTGCAGCTGGACCCCGCGCTACTTGAGGAGAGTAGCGCGGGGCTTAAGGTAAGTGGGGAAAGGGCCAAGGTTTTCCCTGTCCCCAGCCTGGGTTTGTTGGCCTGTGGGGGAGAGGCAATCTTCAATGCATCAAGCATACAAGGAATAGAGAATGTAGCATGAAACTGTGAAGCACTGAAGCATCGATTCAACACAGAACTTAAAAAGGGGGAGGGAAGTCATGTAAACGGAGGCCAGGAATTGTTTTGAAGGAGGTGAGTGCAAACAAAAGGAGGGGATTGAAAACGTTTCAGAAGGACTTCGGGGGATTTGTATGGAAATGACCTGTGCATTACACCCTTAGGTCCTTGGAAGAAGTATAACATAAAAATGTAATTTCCTTTACAAAATTAATATGAGTTAAGTTTCATATTTACAAGTTGGAAGAGGCCAAATGCAGTCTTGGAAACACCTGGAGATTTGGAGTTGGCCTCTGGGGGTGGGGGGGTGGGGCGCAGTGGTGGGATCCAAAAATTTTAGTAACAGGTTCCCATGGTGGTGGGATTCAAATTGTGGTGTAATGCCAATGGGGCTGGGCAGGGCACAATAGGGGCATGGCTGGGCATTCCGGGGGCGGAGCATTCCTGGGTGGGGCTGTGGCAAGGACGCAGCCGCTGTGCCGGTTCTTGGGCAGGAAACAAATGCACGCAGGCACAGGCTGCCACGCACGCCGGTGCACCTCCTGCTAGACTGCTCCAAGTTCTGCGCGCTCCTGCTGAGAGGAGGGGCGTAACTAAGGCAAAAATCACGTGGCAAAATCACCAATTAGTAACCCCTGCTCGGCACACACAAATAATTAGAAACCTACTCTCGGGAACCTGTGAGAACCTGCTGGATCCCACCTCTGGGGGGGGGGCAGTATTTACCTAGAACCTATGGTAAGCCATATGTCATCCTCTGAGGTTGCCATCCCCATCAGCAAAACCAGTCTCTGCACCCCAGGTAGAAGCTTACAATCCCAGTCAAGTCCTTTGAACTCTCAAAAACTTGAACATTAGGACCAGGAGGAACGGGTTCAAGGTTCAGGAAAAGAGATTCCACCTAAACATCAGGAAAAACTTCCTGACAGTAAGGCTATTTGACAGTGGAATGCAGTACCTCAGAGTGTGATGGAGGCCCCTTCCGCACACGCAAAATAATGTGTTTTCAAACCACTTTCACAACTGTTTGCAAGTGGATTTTGCCATTCCGCACAGCTTCAAAGAGCACTGAAAGCAGTTTGAAAGTGCATTATTCTGCATGTGCGGAATGAGCCGGAGTCTCCTTCTTTGGAAGTTTTTTAAGAGAGGCTGGATGGCCATCTGTCTGGAATGCTTTGATAGTGTTCCTGCATTGCAGGGGGTCGGTCTTGATGGCCCTTGGGGTCTCTTCCAGCTCTACGATTCTATGATTAAGTATAAGATGGGGATGTATTGTGGGCTGGCTGGCAGGAGTGGGTCTCTGGATTCCTTCCACCGATGAGTTTTGCTACATAGAAGAAGAGGCCAAAATGGGGTGCTCTTTCCCAGAATTCCCCTCTCCGCAACGCTCATTCCTCTTCTCTTCATTGCTTCAACCGGGGGAGAAAAAAATTGTGAACAGAATCCTCCCTCCTCCAGCTAAACTTTACGGTGGCCCTTCAACATTTTACGATGTATAAACAACACCTCGAAGTCTGCAGCTGTGCCTGGAAGGTTGATTGCTTCCGAAGGCAATAAGGAGCCGCGGCACCTGCCCAGATCCAACTGGTTGTTTCGACTCCTTTTCGGCTTCCTTTAGTTTAAACAATACAATACTCCCCCCCCCCCGCCCCTGCCCCCGTATTCCACCACACACGCTTCTTTCTTTATAGATTCCCTCTTTTTCCCCCTCAGGGCCATTAAGGAGACTCCATCATAAAATTGGGTACAGCAAAAATCAATAAAGCTGTTGTGGGAAGTCTATTTGGCTTACCACGGTCAGATGAGTTAAGCCATCTAGGGATGGCTCGTAGTTTCTTTCTTGGGGGAAGCGGGGAGCGATAAACGTGCCTGACACTTTTTGCAGAATAGGAGTTCATTCATAAGGTCAAAATGGTGGACGCCCCGTGGTTGACTAGAGGCATAGGATTCTTCTGTCATAGAATCACAGAATCAAAGGCTCATTCCGCACATGCAGAATAATGCACTTTCAAACTGCTTTCAGTGCTCTTTGAAGCTGTGCGGAATAGCAAAATCCACTTGCAAACAGTTGTGAAAGTGGTTTGAAAACGCATTATTTTGCGTGTGCGGAAGGGGCCATAGAGTTAGAAGGCATCCTACAGACTGTCTAGTCCGACCCCTGTCTCTTTGCAAGAGCAGTCTAAGGCATCCCTGGCAAGCTCCTTACAGATGCCCATTTCTGCTATGAGAAGACCAGAGTAATTGGAAATGACAACAATGCTAGGAAAAGTTGAAGGCAGCAGGAAAAGAGGAAGACCCAACATGAGGTGGATTGATTCTATAAAGGAAGCCACAGGCTCACTACAGATGCCCATTTTTGCTATGGGAAGGCCAGAGTCATTGGAAACGAAAACAATGCTAGGAAAAGTTGAAGGCAGCAGGAAAAGAGGAAGACCCAACATGAGGTGGATTGATTCTATAAAGGAAGCCACAGGCTCACTACAGATGCCCATTTCTGCTATGGGAAGGCCAGAGTCATTGGAAATGACAACAATGCTAGGAAAAGTTGAAGGCAGCAGGAAAAGAGGAAGACCCAACAAGAGGCGGATTGATTCTATAAAGGAAGCCACAGGCTCACTGCAGATGCCTATTTCTGCTACGAGAAGGCCAGAGTCATTGGAAACAACAACAATGCTAGGAAAAGTTGAAGGCAGCAGGAAAAGAGGAAGACCCAACATGAGGTGGTATGAGAAGGCAAGAGTCATTGGAAAAGACAATAAAGATATAAGAAGAAGAGTTTATATTTATGCATACCTTTCTCTTCTGTAAGGAGACTGAAGGCGGCTTAGAAACCTCCTTTCCTTCCTCTCCCTGAAACAGACACCTTGTGAGGTAGGTGGGACTGAGAAAGTTCTAAATGAACTGTGACTAGCCCAAGGTCACCCAGCAGGAACAAGGGAGTGCAGAAACACATCTGGTTCACCAGATAAGCCCCTGCCACTCAGGTAGAGAACATAAGAATATAAGAACTAGCCTGCTGGATCAGACCAGAGTCCATCTAGTCCAGCACTCTGCTACTCGCAGTGGCCCACCAGGTGCCTTTGGGAGCTCACGTGCAGGATGTGAAAGCAATGGCCTTCTGCTGCTGCTATTGCTCCTGAGCACCTGGTCTGCTCAGGAGGAGCATTTGCAATCTGAGATCAAGGAGGATCTGTTTCTCTTCTGTAAGGAGACTCAAGATGGCTTAGAAACCTCCTTTCCTTCCTCTCCCTGAAACAGACTCCTTGTGAGGTAGGTGGGACTGAGAAAGTTCTAAATGAACTGTGACTAGCCCAGAGTCATCCGGCTGGAATGTAGGAGTGGGGAAACAAATCTGATTCACCAGATAAGACTCTGTCACTCCTGTAGAGGAGTAGGGATTCTCCAGTTTAGAGTCCAGATCAGACTCTAATCCAGAGTCCAGTTCTCTGAGTTAGAGTCCACCTGTTCTTAACTGCTGTGCCGTGCTGGAAAAGCTGCATGCAACAGGAAAAGAGGTATACCCAACGTGAGATGGATTGACTCTATAAAGGTGAGCCCAAGCCTTCAGTTTGCAAGATCTGAGCAATGCTGTTGCCCATTTGGAGGACCACTTCCAGACCACCCCCTTTCTGCTTTAGAAACTATAGTTATCTGTGACAGGCATAACCCCAGTTCCATCCTCCCAACTCTCCAGGAATTTCCTACCTAGAGCTGGCGATCCCAACTGATACTGATGTGGCTGTCAAAATCTGTTGTGTGAACTAAGTCCTAAGAAGAAGAATGACATCAGAGGTCAATGAGCCAACAACTCACCTTTCCCATGCTGCCTTCAGCGACGGAATTGTGGTCTCTCTCTCTATAAAAATCTATCAGTTCGTTTTTCTGCTGACAGGTAATCTCCCAAACTACTGGACCGATTGCTTTGAAATTTTCACACAACGTTGCATTCATGTGCGTCCAGGTTTTCATACTGTTTCCACACCTCCTGTTGTGTACATGTCACAGCTGTGCCAGTTATTGTGTACATGCCACACCTGTGACAGTTGGAACCACAGTTCTGGTCCACAACAGCGCCATCTGCTGGCCATCAAAGCAACACCCTCTGATACAAGGGAACCAGCCATGCCTTCCTTGAAAACCACTGACTTATGGAGTGAAAAGGATGGGGCGGGCTATCTGCACATGGCCCACCCACCCTAGCAGAGAAAGGGGAAGGGGAGGGAGGGTCCAGGGGTTTGCTAGACCAAATGCTCTGAAATTTGAACACAATGTAGCTCATGCCTTCCAGCGTGTTTTACGCTAGATAATTCGCCTGCAAGGGAAGGGAGTGAAAGGGACATGACCAGCCCACATGGACATGGCCCACCCACCCTAGCAGAGGAAGGGGAACATTAGGGAGGGACCTGCAGGGTTGCCATGCAAGAGAACGGGAGAGAGGGAGGGGAGCAAGGGGGCCCTTGCCTCTCCCCTCCCTTGCAATCATTGTGCAATGACACATGTTCAAACCGTTCGCTTCCCCTTTTCTTCCTTTTCCACTTCACCAGACTCAGCCACAGCAACGCGTGGCCGGGCATGCTAGTCCTCAATAAATATCCCACCGTCATCTTTACTGTCCCCCTCATGCAGTCTGAACACCTTCCAACGCCAGCTTCGAACGATGAAGAGCTATTCCTGAATTGCGCTTTCAAACTATTCATAATCATCGAAACATAAATAAAGCAATCTTCTTGTCAAAAGTATATGCTACCATCATTAGCTATATTATAAGTAGCTCAATACATATTTACGAGAATGCCGTGAGGCGAAGCGTTTAGCAAACTCCCCGCTCCTGGGACTGTGTTTGGTTTTTCCTGTCAGAATCGGAAAACAGCAAACGCAAACTCAGAAGCTGGAACCTGAATCTATGGCCCCTTCCGCACACGCAAAATAATGCATTTTCAAACCACTTTCACAACTGTTTGCAAGTGGATTTTGCCATTCCGCACAGCTTCAAAGAGCACTGAAAGCAGTTTGAAAGTGCATTATTCTGCATGTGCGGAATGAGCCAAGGTCTTTTCAAATTTCACCCAGCACCTCAACCGCTATACCATAATGGAACACAAACCTCTTCAGATTTGGAGATTCAGTACTATTATGTTTGCCCGGATTGGCTCATGCTTGTGAGACCTCAGAAACTAAGAATTGTGTGAAAAAGCCTGGAAAACGGCAGCGGGGAAGATAAAATTTAATAAATATGAACGCATTGTAAGGTAAGATGTCTTGAAAATGTTTCAAACTGAAGAGCTGTTTTAAAGGGGGATTAATTTAAAACATTTTGAGGCTGGAAATAAACGGTTTTTGGGAAGGTTTTTGGGAAAAGGCAATGAGGAACTCCATGGTGAACGCTTACTCTGCCACAAAACGCTTAAACAGTTTCAGAAGGAAAGACATTCAGAAATCCTCAGTTCAAGACCTTTTGTCGCCGGTTTACAACCAAGGAACCAACTGACTTTTGGGGAAGAGACAGCATTACTTTTGTGGCTCCCGTATATATATATATATTTTAGAGGGAGAAAAGGAGAATTGGGAGGAAGAGGGATTGCAAACGGAGTCATTTTAAAAATAACTCTGATTACAGTTTGGCTCTCTGTGGCGCTTCATCTGAAAGGATAATTGGCCGCAGTGTGCGTGTGTCATTCGGTTAATTATTTAGCCAACTGGATAACTGTGAGTTACACAGAGAGGTAACAAGATATCAAAGCAAAAACAAGAAGGCTTTGACAAAGGAGGCGGCGGAGCAACCTGGGAGCTGATCCGGCAACCCTCCAGCTCTGCTATAGAATACTGGCCAATAATGCCCCCCCCTCCCAGAATAACATCCCCCAGAGCAGGAACTCTGGTCCTCTCTGATTCATTTCTTTTGATGGATTTGCACGCATGTTCTCCTTGGGATACCAAGCCCTCAAAAAGAACTTCCTGGCAATTTGGCCAACAAGCAATTAGCCCGGCTGCAGTCAAGGTGCCACTTAAGAGAACCAGCATTATGATGAATGGGAGATTGGGAAGAACGGCTGCACAAAGACCGTTCTCTGAGGGTAGGAAAGATGTAAGGATGGACCTCAGGTAGCATGTCGTCTTTGCTCATGGCAATGTGAGAGTCACTGCAGTGTTGTAGCCGGTACGGCAGAGCAGGATCTAGGAGACCTGAGTTCTAATCCCCAGGCTGCCTGAAATTCTGCTCTTGAGAGAATCACTCTGATACAGGGCTCCCGGCTTTGTCCTTTTGACAGAGGAAAACTTGTTTGTAGAAGGCAAATCATTTCTCATTTAAAATACAACACAGTTTTGAATAGTGGAATCGTCTGGGGGCTAAAGTGTTACAGCTCCTCTCCTAGGGCCCCAAGGTAAATTAAGGCTACATGAGCCTGAATTTTACATTTTTTAAACAAAGGGACAAAGATGTGTGATCTTCCTTCCTTCCTTCCTTCCTTCCTTCCTTCCTTCCTTCCTTCCTTCCTTCCTTCCTTCCTTCCTTCCTTCCTTCCTTCCTTCCTTCCTTCCTTCCTTCCTTCCTTCCTTCCTTCCTTCCTTCCTTTTGTTCTCAGTTCTTCTTCTTCCTCCCCTTCCCTCCTTTCTTTTGTCTCTGTTCCTTCCTTTTTTTCTCCTTCTTTCCTTCCTTCTTCCTTCCTTTTCCTTTCTTCCTTCCTTCTCTTCCTCCCCTTCCTTCCCTTCTTTCCTCTCCTTCCTTTTCCTTTTTTCTTCCTTCCTTCCTTCCTTCCTCTTCCTTCCTTCCTTCCTTCCTTCCTTCCTTCCTTCCTTCCTTCCTTCCTTCCTGTCTGTTATAGAGTCCAAAGCAGCCATTTCCTCTAGGGGATCTGAGAGCCAGTGTTGTACAGTGGTTAACAGCACTGGACTCTTCTTTTTCCTCTTCATACTGGTGACATCACTTTTGGCAAGCACAGGGAGCCACATCGTCATGTCTCCAATGATGCAGCTAGAATAATGCACTGCAAAGACCAACAAAAATTCCCAGGATGTTATAATTTGTGAGTTAGACCAAGGGTGACTTGGCTCACAAAAGTTAATAGCCTGGACAATTTGTTATTTTTGTTTGCTTGTTTGTTTTGTCTTTAAGATGCTTCTGGACTCAAATTTTGTTCTACTACCACAGACCACCACAACGACCTATCTGAAACAAGTCAAGCAATGGACGTATGTGGACACGTAAACACATTGCCTTCCACAGTGAATTACTGTAACCCTCTTTGTGTATTCTTTACTGCGGCCCTTGACTAGCCGATGACTCCGGATAACACTGGGATCCAGTCCAATGAATCCATGGATAGTGGGGCTGGTATTTGGCCACAGTCTGTATTGTAGAATTCATAATGACCATAAAGTTTGTGCCCAAATACCAGAGTGTCCCCATGTTGCCAACGTGATGATGTCACATTTTCCTGCTACTGGCCAGCTGATCAGTGCTGGTGGGCGGGGCCTAGGAGGCACTTTTCCCTCAACAGTGCCCTGGTATCCCTAGCTCAGTGGTGGCGAACCTATGGCTCTCTGTGGGCACTCGTGCAGAGTTCAACATGTGGGAGGGGGGTGGAAAAACACCCCCCCCCCCACACACACACATCTAGGCTGGCCTGGGCATGATACTTTACCTGGGAGTAAGCTCGGTTGCTGGCAATGGGGCTTGCTTCTGAGTAAACCCTCCTAAGATTGTGATTCACCCATTTGAAGCATTGCACGGTTGCTTCACCAAGCTTACTCCTGAGTAACGCGTGCCTCGGAGCCAACCATTTTTTTCTAAACTAAAACCTCAGTATTCAGGTTAAATTGCCATGTTGGCACTTTGCGATAAATAAGTGGGTTTCGGGTTGCAATTTGGGCACTCGGTCTCGAAAAGGTTTGCCATCACTGCCCTAGCTGATACTCAGCTGCAATTTTATAGAAAACGCCCCTTATTCCACCGGAAAATAGTGAGAACTTCCACACACACACACATTAAAAAATTGGAGGCAGGCAGAATGGAATGTGGGCAGAATGACCCTCTAACCTCTTCCGCACATGCAGAATAATGCACTTTCAATCCTGGTGGGCCACTGTGAGTAGCAGAGTGCTGGACTAGATGGACTAGATCAGGGGTCGGGAACCTTTCCCCTCAAAGAGCCATTTGGCTCACCCCCCCCACTCACCCCCCACTCACTTGCTCCCCAGCCCAGTTGTTTCCTTTGCCGCCTCACCTCTGCGCCGTGGCAGGTGAGGATGGGGCCGGGCGCTCGCGAACCAGTGGGTGGGCGGAGTCAAAGCCCGCGAAGGCGGCTCCAGCCAGCCGTGGGCGACGGATTTGCCTTACCCTGCTGCCTGCAGAGCAGGTGAAGATGTGGCCGGCGGCTCAGCCTGGCTGTCCGCCGGGAGAGCTCCCACCCCACAACGAGCTGGCGTATGGGAGTCAAAGCTGCCTAGCCAGTCAGTGGGCTTATCGGATTTGCTCCTCGCCTGCTGCCTGCAGAGCGGGCGTAAGATGTACCGGCGGCTCGGCTCATGGAGCCGCAGAACAGCGGCGCGGAAGAGCCGCATGCGGCTCGCGAGCCGCGGGTTCTCGACCCCTGGATTAGATGGACTCTGGTCTGATCCAGCAGGCTAGTTCTCATGTTCTTATGCTCGAATCCATTTCCACAATTGTTTGCAGGTGGATTTTGCTATTTTGCACAGTAAAATCCAGCTGCAAAGTGCATTGAAAGTGGATTGAAAGTGCATTATTCTGCATGTGCGGAAGAGGCCTCTGGGAAAAAGAATTAAAAAGAGGGGAGGGCTGTTCATTTCTTCCAGCCACGCGGCATGCTCCAAGACCACCACCTCCTCTGCCCTCCCATCCAAAATTATTAGCCAGTGCAATGAAGCCTTTCGTATTATTGACATTTCATTTAAAAATAGTCTCATCGCTTGCATTCGCAGGGGGGGGGGGGGATCCCTGAAGACAAGGCTCCTTTTCAAGAGGCGGGACACGCCGGTGTACTCTTGTTTCCAGAGAGATGTGCCAAACGTTAGTAGCGCTTTTTTGCACAAACAAAGTATCTCAAGAGTCAATATAAGCCGTGCCCCACACAAAGAGAGGTCTTTCATGCACTACCCATCCTACGCTGGCAGGAACCGCGAGAGCAATTCGCAGCACAGCTTAAGCTGTTCTCGCACAAAGGGCCCTCTGTGTAGCCGGAAGATAAAAATCCACTTCAGTTTGTTAACAGCATTATTTAACCTCTTGATCTCTTCCCTTGGCACCACAGCTAAAAAAGGGTAAGAGGGAGAATGAATATCAGACTTCTTGATGAAGATTTGTTTTCATAAGAACATAAGAACGAGCCTGCTGGATCAGACCAGAGTCCATCTAGTCCAGCACTCTGCTACTCGCAGTGGCCCACCAGGTGCCTTTGGGAGCTCACATGCAGGACGTGAAAGCAATGGCCTTCTGCTGCTTCTGCTCCTGAGCACCTGGTCTGCTAAGGCATTTGCAATCTCAGATCAAGGAGGATCAAGATTGGCAGCCATAGATCGACTTCTCCTCCATCAATCTGTCCAAGCCCTTTTTAAAGCGAAGGACGGAAGGAAGGAAGGAAGGAAGGAAGGAAGGAAGGAAGGAAGGAAGGAAGGAAGGAAGGAAGGAAGGAAGGAAGGAAGGAAGGGGAAGGAAGGAAGGAAGGAAGGAAGGAAGGAAGGAAGGAAGGAAGGAAGGAAGGAAGGAAGGAAGGAAGGAAGGAAGGAAGGAAGGAGAGAGGACAGAGAACAAAAGGAAGGAAGGAAGGAAGGAAGGAAGGAAGGAAGGAAGGAAGGAAGGAAGGAAGGAAGGAAGGAAGGAAGGAAGGAAGGAAGGGAGGGGAAGGAAGGAAGGAAGGAAGGAAGGAAGGAAGGAAGGAAGGAAGGAAGGAAGGAAGGAAGGAAGGAAGGAAGGAAGGAAGGAAGGAAGAAGGAAGGAAGGAAGAGAGAGGACAGAGAACAAAGGAAGGAAGGAAGAAGAGAGGACAAAAGGAAGGAAGGAAGGAAGGAAGGAAGGAAGGAAGGAAGGAAGGAAGGAAGGAAGGAAGGAAGGAAGGAAGAAGGAGGGAGGAAGGAAGGAAGGAAGGAAGGAAGGAAGGAAGGAAGGAAGGAACATAAGAACATAAGAACGAGCCTGCTGGGTCAGACCAGAGTCCATCTAGTCCAGCACTCTGCTACTCGCAGTGGCCCACCAGGTGCCTTTGGGAGTTCACATGCAGGATGGGAAAGCAATGGCCTTCTGCTGCTGCTGCTGCTCCTGAGCACCTGGTCTACTAAGGCATTTGCAACCTCAGACCAAGGAGGATCAAGATTGGTAGCCATACTTGGGTTGTTCTTCTCTTTGATACGACTTCAGGTATTGGGCTTGTGTTTCTTTCCCTTGGAGTTTCCAGCCTATTGCTTGCCACCTTGGCTGTGAGCAATTGAGCTCGTAATGTTGCCCCCTCTTCCTGTCACATGTCTTGCAATGCCCCATGCTTGAAGCTTATTGGGGCCCCATGCTGCCCCCTAGAGGGATACGGTGGTAGGGTTTGCCAGCCTCCAGATGGAACCTGGAGATCTTCCGGAATTAAAACAGATATCCAGAGGGATTTATTTTATTTTATTTAAAACATTTTTATGTTGCCTTTTCATCCAGTCAGGGTTTAGTTCCCTTAGAGGAGATGGTTGCTTCGGAGAGTAGATTCTATGGCATTGTAGCCTTTGAGCTCCCTCCTCTCCCCAAACTCAAAAAAATCATAGAAGGGGCCATCCAGACCATTTAGTCCATGGCCAATTGGCCATGCTGGCAGGGGCTGATGGAAGCTGTAGTCCATGAACATCTGGAGAGCCACAGGTTGAAGACCTCTGATCTAGTCCAGCCTCCTTCTCCTTCTGAGAGCCAGTGTTGGGCTGGCTCTCTTGTGGGGATCCAGTTGCTAGGTTGCTATTGCTACTTAGTGGGGCTCTTGGCAAAGTCAAGAGTGAAAGCCAACCCAGAATGCGGGCCAACTAAAGAGTGGCTGGGGCGCCTCCCTTACTTAGGGTGCCTTCTCCTCTTAACAAGCCAGCAGCTTCAAACAAGCCTGCATCCCACTTCTGACACCAAGTTGTTATGGAAGTTTTTACTTATTGAAAACTTTAGACCAAGTTGGCTAATAGCAAGCTAGGTTTATTAACATGTCTGCAGACATGGAGAGAGCAATACTGTGGTATTAACTCTCTGAAGTCTACATTACAATACAGCTCATTTTAAAACATTTCTGAACAGTCCCTTCTGACCACTTCTGGCTAATTTTGGCTGGCTGTCTACGCAGGCTCACAATCTTGACTTTTTGCAAATCAGCACATTTTAAGATATATTTTTAAAAGAATACATTCAGCATTATTTGATTTGGTTACGTGTGGTGCTACATATAAATTTTGTTTAGTAAGCATAATTAGCAGAAAGCAAAAGCCTAACTAGTTGGGTGAACCATCTCTATATACTTTAAACTTTTAGGTCAGTGCTTACTGTTGCCCTTTCACTTATGAGCAAGTATCTGCTGGTTCTTGCAAAATAGTAAACGCAGCGGTTCCAGTAACACTCAGACACTGATTTCCTGAGAGCAACTACAAAATGTATTTTTAACTATGAATATATCTCAACTGTGATCTTGCAACAAGCATATTTTTTATAATTTTTATATCAGCTGCAAAGAACTTTGACCTTGGACTAATCACAGTTCTCTTCTAACTCTCCCAGCTCCGCCTACCTCTCAAGGTGTGTGTTGTGGGGAGAGGAAGGGAAAGAACTTTAAGACCCTTGTAAGTCCCTTTAAGAAGTTTGTAAGCCCCTACAAGAGAAAAGGCATGGTATAAATCCAAACTACTACCACTACTACTCCTTCTTCTTAGCAACAGACTTCTGAGGAAGAAACTGAGAAGCAAGGAAGAATCATGAAACCTTGCTAAGCAGTATTGCTTGGATTTTTGAAAAAGTTGAATTATGAGTTTAAGAGAAGATTAAATTGTACGTTAGAATACGTGTGTCAGTCCTGGAAGGCAAAGGATTAGTACGTTTCCTTTAAATAGTATTGTTTGAAAGGTGCAATGCCAGACTCAATTGGATGATGGGTTTGCACCTTAATCCGTTAAGTTCATGGTTAAGTATTTTTATTTGTGATATGCAAAAACAATTTGGATTTGTATGGAAGTATCTTGTTGGTCACTTTTATAGAGTGGGAAGGTGGCATACCCCGTTTCCCCAAATATAAGACATCCCCTGAAAATAAGACGTAGTAGAGGTTTTGCTGAAGTGCGAAATATAAGGCATCCCCCGAAAGTAAGACGTAGCAAAGTTTTTGTTTGGAAGCATGCCTGACGAACAGAACACAGGAAAAATAAGACATCCCCTGAAAATAAGACATAGCACATCTTTGGGAGCAAAAATTAATATAAGACACTGTCTTATTTTCGGGGACACACGGTAGTATGTTGTCCAATTAATGAAACTAAGGCCCCTTCCGCACATGCAGAATAATGCACTTTCAATCCACTTTCACAATTGTTTGAAAGTGGATTTTGGTATTCCACACAGTAAAATCCAGCTGCACAGTGCATTGAAAGTGGATTGAAAGTGCATTATTCTGCATGTGCAGGAGCTATTCATAAATGACCTGGAAGTAGGGGTGGGTAGCATCGTGGCCAAGTTTGCAGATAATACCAAATTATGTAGGGTGGTGAGAACCGCAAAGGATTGCGAAGAGCTCCAAGCGGACCTTGATAAATTAGGTGAGTGGGCTAAGAAATGGCAAATGCAGTTCAATGTAGCAAAATGCAAAGTGATGCACATAGGGGCAAAAAATCCAAACTTCACATACAAGCTACAAGGGTCAGTGCTATCAGTCACAGACCAGGAAAGGGATTTGGGTGTCTTAGTTGATAGTTCCATGGGGATCTCAACTCAATGCATGGCAGCTGTGAAAAAGGCAAACTCTATGCTGGGGATCATTAGGAAAGGAATTGATAATAAAACTGCAAAGATTGTCATGCCCGGGGAAGAGGCGGCCTAGAAATCTAAAATATAAATAAATAAAATAAATATAAAGCAGTGGTGCGACCGCACTTGGAGTACTGTGTCCAGTTCTGGTCGCCGCATCTCAAAAACAATATTGAGGAGATAGAAAAAGTGCAGAGAAGGGCAACAAGGATGATTGAGGGACTGGAGCACCTTCCCTATGAGGAGAGGCTGCAGCGTTTGGGACTCTTTAGTTTGGAGAGGAGACGTCTGAGGGGGGATATGATTGAACTCTATAAAATTATGCATGGGGTAGGAAATGTTGACAGAGAGAAATTTTTCTCTCTTTCTCACAATACTAGAACCAGGGGGCATTCATTGAAAATGCTGGAGGGAAGAATTGGGGCTAATAAAAGGAAACACTTCTTCACGCCACGTGTGATTGGTGTTTGGAATATGCTGCCACAGGAGGTGGTGATGGCCACTAACCTGGATAGCTTTAAAAGGGGCTTGGACAGATTTATGGAGGAGAAGTCGATCTTTGGCTACCAATCTTGATCCTCTTTGATCTGAGATTGCAAATGCCTTAGCAGACCAGGTGTTCGGGAGCAGCAGCAGCAGCAGGCCATTGCTTTCACATCCTACATGTGAACTCCCAAAGGCACCTGGTGGGCCACTGCGAGTAGCAGAGAGCTGGACTAGATGGACTCTGGTCTGATCCAGCTGGCTTGTTCTTATGTCCTTATGTTCTTATGCAGGGTTGGGATGTGATTTGGGGACCACATAGGGCAACTCTACAGAGAAAAGCCACCTCTGCAAGTCACGTACGGGCAAGCTGTTGATGGTGTAATCAGCTAGGCTGGGGAAGGAGTTGAAAATAACCTGAAAAAGCACGCTGTTGAAACTCTCCTGGCGAGGCGCTGGCGGCTGCTCGGGAGCAGGGTCATCTTGACATGAGGAAGAGACTCATCACATGGCCCGTTGACAGGAATACTTCCAGAGATGAAGGTCTATTGATCTCGAGCTCCAGGAAATATAGCGGTCCGTTCATTCCGTCCAGCCTAGCCTCCCATCTCCCGGCGTGCGGCGCCTACTCGAGGAGAGAGAAAAAGGATAAAAGCAAATCAATACAACAGTAACCAGCTGTGCATTACTGGAATGGGGTGTTGAACTGTTGTTTCGCTTCCAGCCTCGGATGTCGGATAATAAACTCCAGAGCCATCAGCTCCCCTTTGCCGCACTTGACAAACAGAAACCTTCACTTTATTTTTGTGCCGTTAACGCTCACAACTGAATGCTTGCTTCTATGGGAACGGAGATCATTGGACCAGCATATCTAAGGGACAGTCTCTCCCTCTAGGCCCGTGGTGGTGCATCTTTGGCACTCCAGATGTTATGGACTACAATTCCCATCAGCCCCTGCCAGCATGGCCAATTGGCCCTGCTGGCAGGGGCTGATGGGAATGGTAGTCCATAACATATGGAGTGCCAAAGGTTCGCCACCACTGCTCTAGGCCCCTCCGCTCTTCGGAGGCGGACCTGCTGGTGGTCCCCGCCCCCAAAGCGCTCCGGCTGGCCTCTACAAGGACCAGGGCTTTTACAGTCCTGGCCCCTACCTGGTGGAACAGGCTCCCTGGTGAGATCAGGGCCCTGCGGGACATACAGAGTTTCCGCAGGGCCTGCAAAACGGACCTGTTCCGCCAGGTGTTTGGCCAGCCGGGGTAACATCAAATTTCGCTATAACATCTGGCCTTCCGTGGGTGCAAGGAAGAGAAGGGGTGGGAGTTGAAGCCGTCCACCATTTATATGTGATTCTTTTAATTATGGGCAGTGATTGTTTTAACTGATTTTAATGTACGATGGATGTTGGACGCCGCCCTGAGCCTTTCGGGAAAGGGCGGTATATAAATTTGAAATAAATAAATAAATAAATAAATAAATAAATACATACATACATACATACATACATACATACATACATACATACATACATACATACATACACGAAGAAGAGAAGAAGAAGAAGAAGAGTTTGGATTTTTATCCCCCCTTTCTCTCCTGTAGGAGACTCAAAGGGGCTTACAATCTCTTTGCCCTTCCCCCCTCACAACAAACACCCTGTGCGGTGGGTGGGGCTGAGAGAGCTCCGAGAAGCTATGACTAGCCCAAGGTCACCCAGCTGGCGTGTGTGGGAGTGCACAGGCTAATCTGAATTCCCCAGATAAGCCTCCACAGCTCAGGCGGCAGAGCTGGGAATCAAACCCAGTTCCTCCAGATTAGATACACGAGCTCTTAACCTCCGACGCCACTGCTGCTCCTAAGAGATACAGAAAAGAGATACAGAAAAGAGCAGAACCCTTTCGAAGATGCAATATTTTCCAGCCATGTTCAGCAACATTTTACTCCCTCCCAGCGTGCAGCTCATGGCTACTGTCAAGAGTTGGAGGGCTGTCCTCCTGTCTACAATTTAGCCTTTTGGTTGTCATTGCCCTTGACCGCCAAGCTCTGCGCTTTCAGCCTTGTTGGGTAAGTGCATTAATTTTTAAGATTGGTTTCCACCCATTCAGAAGGATGTCTGTGACGAAAAGTTAAACATTTTTTTTTTTTGGCTGAGAGCAAAGGTTAGGTGGCGGATAAAATGGAAAAAGAAAAGCAGCATCTAGCTGGCTTTCTGTCTCACCCGGGCAATTTGCTCTTTCGCTTTCCAGTGCTAACAAACAAACACAATCCCCCCCCCCCCCGGTTCGGCCTGGAAACGGATTTTATACTCTCATAACAAAGTACTTGGCCAAACATTTTCCTTCTGGGAAACATTACAGCCTGCAGGAAATTTTGCTCTTTGCTTGCGAGTCAAACCTTCCGAGCTTTGCAGAGATGACCCTGCATTATGGGGTGGAAGGGAAAAGAGCTGACAGAGCCAGCGAGGAAGTATTAACTCCCAGCCGAATACACGGAAGAGAAATAAAAGCACAGCCGCGGTAGTAAAAAGAGGTAAAGTGAACAAAGATAGAGGACGGTCCACTCCGAGTATCCCCAGCTCGGAGCCCCCAGAACTCTAGTCGTATTCCCTATTATGCTTTGAGCACAACTTCCGACACAAAAAGAGCGAAACTTTAGAAGTTATTGATTTAAAGTAATATCTGGGAAATTAAGAGGAAAACACAGACAAAAAATATAGCTGAAAAGGTGCATGCGTCTCTGTTTTGTAAATTATGAGCAGAAAGGCTCAGGCTGGTCATTGGGGATTTTTTTTCCCCAGTAAGAGTATCTCAGCAGTTAAATTGGCTGATTGAGGAGGTGGTAAGTTCTTTCTCATTGGCCGTCTTCAAGTAGCGAATGGACGAACACTTGTGAGGAATGTTTGAGGCTGATCTTGCATTGAGCAGGGGATTGGACTAAATCCGTGGTGGCAAACCTTTGGCACTCCAGATGTTTTGGACTACAATTCCCATCAGCCCCTGCCAGCATGGCCATGCTGGCAGGGGCTGATGGGAATTGTAGTCCATAACATCTGGAGTGCAAAAGGTTCGCCACCACTGGATTAGATGGCCTTTATGGCCCCTTCCGACTCTCTGCTGCTATGATTTTCCTTCTAGCATATTCTCGTCAGCGTTTGGCTCCTCCTGTATACTTCGTATGAAAAGAGCAAACTGGCTGTGCCTGAAAACAGTGAATGTCTTACAGACACGCACAGTGCAGCAAAATTGTTGCAAAGTTGCCATAAAGCAGGCTCCCAGAAAGTGCAACAAATCACAGAGGAACTTTCACAAAATCCTTTCTTTTGGACAGAGCAGCTGTGGCGTAGTGGTTAAGAGCAGGTGCACTCTTATCTGGAGAACTGGCTAAATGGCTGCAGCCCAGGGACATTTGACCCCGTATGTCCTCCTGGGTGGTACGCCCTTGTGAACCCCCTCCTCCACTTACCACCATTCCTGGCTGGCATTTTTGTGATTTCTTCCTTTTTTCTCTCTCCCTTTTTGTTTGATAACATTGGTTCGATCTTTCACAGCAGAGTGTTGCAATTCTCTGTGTCTTCTGTAGTCCCTCCTGCAATGATTAGCCCCTGCAAAATAAGAAACCTGCAGGAAAAAGGACCCTATAGGAAAGACAGGCAGTGGCGTATCTGCCTAGGGACAAGGGGTACCCCTTGTCCCCGGGCGCCACTCTTCTGGTCATGTGGGGGGCGCAAAATCTTTGGATCTTTGGATTATCTTTGGATTTCAGTGAGTCATAAGAAAGGATGTCTTGATCCTGTCTACCGTTCCCTATCACAAAACAACGGATCAAAAAATTCAATTGAAATTCTAGAATAAAAAGGGAAGTTCAACAAAACATAGGCAGGTGGTTCTAACTCACAATGCCAAGGGGGCAAACTCTATCCAGAAATGGAATTTTGTGATATCTCCCATATAACAAAGCATAAGGGAGTGTATCTATGCTCTAAGCCAGATTGGAACAGTTAAACAGGAGAAATAAGACACTATGGAGAAACTATTTGACCAGATCCCTAGGTTCAATGAGTAATTAAATTGTGGGATTTCCTGCTGATGACTGTAGCGATGGCAGTAGTAGTAGTAGTAGTAGTCGTAGTCGTCGTCGTCGTCGTCGTAGTAGTAGTAGTAGTAGTAGTAGTAGTTAGCAGCAGCAGCAGCAGCAACAGCAGCAGCAGTAGTAGTAGTAGAAGAAGAAGAGTTTCGATTTATACCTCTCCGGTAAGGAGACTCAAGGTGGCTTGCAAGCTCCTTTCCCTTCCTCTCCCGACAACAGACACCTTGTGAGGTAGGTGGGGCTGAGAGAGCATTAAAGAACGGTGACTAGCCCAAGGTCACCCAGCTGGCCTGTGTTGGAGTGCACAAGCTAATCTGGTTCACCAGATTAGCCTCCACGGCTCAAGTGGCAGAGCTGGGAATCAAACCTGGTCCCCCAGATTAGAGTGCACCTGCTCTTAACCACTACACCATGCTGGAGCTGACCAAACTGACACACCACACATGAAGGTACCTCGTACTCTATGGGACCATTGGTCCATGAAGGTCAAGATTGTCTAAGACCAGCCATGACTTTTCAGGTCTTTCACATCACCTGCTGCCTGATCCTTTTAACAGGAAAAGTCAGGGACAGAACTTGGTACCTTCCGTCAAGACGCGCGAGTAGCGACTTCCACTCTGAGCCACGCCCCATCATCTTGAATGTAAAATCGATCCACCAAAGCCTTGGAGATCCTCCGCTATATTTTCCCCAACCCCTTAAACACCAAATGCGAAAATGCTTTTATGTTCCAGAGACCTTTGATAGAGAACAGACAGAGGGAAGCAAGGGTTTAAGCTGTTTGCCGTTAAAAAAAACGTGTACGGGAGGAGAAAACGAAATGAGCTGCAGAGCCTCATAGCTATTATCAAGCCGGCGATAGCTATTTCGGGCGCCTATTTAAAAACATCAATAGCGTTTCTGTTCAAAGCTTCAATCGAGCAGTGATGTTATTTAAGGTGGAATCTCTCTGGAGCCCCTCCCCCACCTGTGTCTGGAAAAAAATCTCACGTCACTGTGAAAAATGAAAGCCCTTCAAACAAGCTGTGATTGAAACGAGGACCGGGAAAGGGGCAGTGGCGGCGATGGGAAAATCAATACATCGTTTTCCAGCGGACTATCTCTCTTGGCTTTTGAAAAGAGACCGTGAATAACATGCTTACAGTAAAAGCAGTTGCTTGTTCAAAGTGCACTGGAGGGCGAGCTGAAAAGGATGCTCTCCGTATGAAACCTCCCCGGAGAGGGAGTTGCGCCGAGATTTCAAAAGCAGCCGGGCTCCAGATTTGGACAAAAGCTCGCCAAGGCATTAAATATATATATATTTGCTACAAAGATTGGATTGTGAAGCTGGAAAAATGCGTTCCAAAGGTGTCGGCCGCCCTTTCCCCCTCCCAAAGGTCAATGCAAGCATCACGGGCCTTTTTGTAGCTCCTTTGGTTGAAACAAGCTTGCCGCGTGCGAGGGGCTTTGAGACAACTCCCTCTCTTGCCCTGGCAATGAGCAGAATTTTTAATTTCTAAAAGCCCTCCTGGCTGTTTGGGAATCCTATTTTTCTATCCTTTGTTCTCAGGAGATGCTGAAAGCTGAGAATGGGAAAGGAAAGAAGGAAGGAAGGAAGGAAGGAAGGAAGGAAGGAAGGAAGGAAAGAAGGAAAGGAGGAAAGGGAGGGAGGGAGGGAGGGAGGGAATGAAGACACAGAGAGAAGGAAGGAAGGAAGGAAGGAAGGAAGGAAGGAAGGAAGGAGAGAGAGAGGACAGAGAACAGAAGGAAGGAAGAAAGGAAGGCAGGAAGGAAGGAAGGAGAGAGAGAGAGAAGACAGAGAACAGAAGGAAGGAAGGAAGGAAGGAAGGAAGGAAGGAAGGAAGGAAGGAAGGAAGGAAGGAAGGACGGACGGACGGACGGACGGACGGACGGACGGACGGACGGACGGACGGACGGACGGACGGACGGAAGGAAGGAAGGAAGGAAGGAGGGAGGGAGGGAGGGAGGAAGGAAGGAAGGAAGGAAGGAAGGAAGGACGGACGGACGGACGGACGGACGGACGGACGGAGGGAGGGAGTGGAGGAGGAGGAGGGAGGGAGGGAGGAAGGGGGCTGGAAGAAAGGAAGGAAGGAAGGAAGGAAGGAAGGAAGGAAGGAAGGAAGGAAGGAAGGAAGGAAGGAAGGAAGGAAGGAAGGAAGTTTGCAGGCCCCACACATGCAGCATCAATAAACCATTGCAATGTTCTTATATGATCAAGTCAGCAGCGTGTACCACAAGTTGTCAAAACTATCCCTGTCTACCATATTGTGCCTTTTGTTGTCGTTGCTGCTGGGAACAGGACCGGCCCAGTGCAGTAGACAGATCAGGCAGGGATGGATTAGGGTTACTAGCTCCAGGCTGGGAAATCCCTGGAGCTTTGGGGGTGGAGCTTAGGGAGGGTTGTGGGAGGGGCATCTACGATGCTCTAGAGTCCACCCTCCAAAACCACTATTTTGTTGCACTGCAATGAGTTAGCACGGTAAATAATAGGGCAGAGATGCCTGTGAGTTGTTTTGTGGAACTTTGCTGGATAACAAAATAACATTCCACTAAATATACGACCAGCAAATTCTATCTATGCAAGTGCTCAGTCTGGGTGCTCATGCCGTCTATCTGTGCCTGGGGGTCTGCTTCACCTCTTTTGCTGGATGAATAAAGCAGAGAGATCTTTCCAGAAGCTCCCCCCCCATGTGCACGTCACCTGATGTCCCACTGGCTTCTAGGCCAGACCTGGCAACCCAAAGCATGTACAAGACTAAGGAGGTCAAATTCTCCACTGCTTACTCCCATCCCTTTCCTGTGTATACTGCTCCACAGCTGGGAGTCCTTACAACTCAGCTGCTCTTTGGTAGCTGCATTCGACATAGAAGGTGTAGCAGAGCCGTAGTGAGGGGAACTGCGCCTGGAGCATGTGTGCATCCTGTGCCCCTGTCACGTCCCTGTCACTCCCTGGAGTGCCCCCGCCACACCGCTGCCACACCCCTGCACTGGCGCGCACCCGGTGTGTCACGTCCCCCTTGTCCCCTTGGTGCTACACCACTGAGGTGGAGTTCTTAGGAAGTTTGTATAGAGTCATTATTGAATGTAGGGGAGGGCCTTCAGTTTTAATCAACCTCAAGAGTTTAGGGTTGGACGTGTGTCCATCCTTCAATACTTACTCCATGGTTTACTAGTTCAACTATTCTATTCTATTCTATTCTATTCTATTCTATTCTATTCTATTCTATTCTATTCTATTCTATTCTATTCTATATTCTATTCTATTCTATTCTAAATAGCCAGCCAGCCAGCCAGCCAGCCAGCCAGCCACAGCCACCTATCTATCTATCTATCTATCTATCTATCTATCTATCTATCTATCTATCTATCTATCTATCTATCTATCTATCTATCTATCTATCTATCTATCTATCTATCTATCTATCTATCTATCTATCTATCTATCTATCTATCTATCTATCTATCTATCTATCTATCTATCTATCTATCTATCTATCTATCATCTATCTATCTATCTATCTATCTATCTATCTATCTATCTATCTATCTATCTATCTATCTATCTATCTATCTATCTATCTATCTATCTATCTATCTATCTATCTATCTATCTATCTATCTATCTATCTGTTGGATTTATAGGCCGCCTCACCCCCGAAGGGTTCGAGGCGGCTCACAATACGGCTGTTCTCTAGACAGCAACCAGTACAAATAAAACTTAAACCCATTAAAACTTAAGCAGCAGTTCCTAAAATAAATACAATTAAAGTTCTGCTCTTCTTAGTGTTATCCCACTAATGAAGGGTAACCTGTATCACAAATCCCACCTCTAATAATATTTTCTAAGCCCCAGCCTGGGAACCTCAAAGGAAAATCTATATACCCAACAGAATTTCAAATAGTTCTGTTTGCATTATCATTCCTTCAATATTGGAAATTGCTGTCTCCAGTAAAGGACTTCCAATCTTTTCATGCATATTCTTTTTTTCTTTTTGCATAATTCATAATGGGGACTTCTTAGCTAAGAATTGTTCATTTGTGATGCTTTGTTATGGATCTTGGTGGGGGGTAAATACATTGTGTTCACCTTTGAATTATCTTTATGGAAGTACAGCAGACTGTGACACAACAGACATGTATAAACCACGTATATCCAATGTATTGCTGAAGGCTTTCACGGCCAGAAAAGAGCTCTCACATTTGTTTTTGCTGGTCGCACTCAACATGCAGCCAGCAATCTGTTGAAGGTTTCATAGAATCACAGAGTTGGAAGAGACCCCAAGGGCCATCAAGTCCAACCCCCTGCAATACAGGAACACACAACCGAAGAACTCCTGACAGATGGCCATCCAGTATTGGTTTAAAAACCTCCAAAGAAGGAGACTCCACCACATTCAAAGGTAGTGCATTCCACTGTCGAACAGCCCTTACTGTCAGGAGGTTTTTCCTGATCTTTAGGTGGAATCTCTTTTCCTTCCCCTTGAACCCATTACTCCTAATCCTAGTCTTTGGAGCAGCTGTAAACAAGCTTGCTCCCTCACCAACATGACATCCCTCCAAATATCTCAACATGGCTATCATGTCGCCTCTTAACCTTCTCTTCACCAAACTAAACATTCCCAGCTCCCGCAGTCTCTCCTTGGAGGGCATGGATTCCAGACCTTTGACCTTTTTGGTTGCCCTCCTCTGGACCTGTTCCAAGTTTGCCAATATCCTTCTTGAATTTCCTGTACTTGCAGCTCATCGGCACAAGGTTTCACTGTATGAAGTACAAGAATAAAGTTAGTTTTTTCCCTGTGATCCAATGCACGTGACTTTTTTTTTGCTTTCAATAAGATATCTTTGAAGCTACAACAACTCAATACAAGAATTGCAGCCAGTTCTTATATTGTCGAAGGCTTTCACGGCCGGAATCACTGGGGTGCTGTGTGGTTTCCGGGGTGTATGGCCGTGTTCTAGCAGCATTCTCTCCTGATGTTTCGCCTGCATCTGTGGCTGGCATCTTCAGAGGATCTGAGTGATTTATCCCTCTTGATTTATCCCTCTTGTGCTATCCAGGCTTCAGATCCTCTGGAGATGCCAGCCACAGATGCAGGCGAAATGTCAGGAGAGAATGCTGCTAGAACATGGCCATACAGCCCGGAAACCACACAGCACCCCAGTTCTTATATAGTTTCTATTCAAGAAGGCTCAGAGAGCCAGCAGTGGCGTAGTGGTTAAGAGCAGTGGACTGTAATCTGGAGAACCAGGTTCAATTCCCTGCTCCTCCATACGAGCAGCGGATTTTAATCTGAAGTACCGGGTTCGATTCCCCACTCTGCCCCATGAAGCCTGCTGGGTGATCTTGGGCCAGTCACAGTTCTCTCAGAAATGTCTCAGCTCATGCAGAGGCAGGCAATGGCAAACCACCTCTGAACATCACTTGCCATGAAAATCCTGTGGGGTTGACGTAAGTCACCTGTGACTTGACGGCACTTTCCACCACCACTTTTAAGCAGGCTCAATCAAGATTTATAGCAGCGATAGCCCTGAGTATTTATCAAGGCTTAGGGAGTTTTCAATCTGAAATTTGACATAAGAGAAAACAAGAGAGCCAGCGTGGTGTAGTGGTTAAGAGTAGTGGACTCTGATCTGGAGAACTGAGTTTGATTCCCCACTCCTCCACACGAGGGGTGGGCTCTTATCTGTTGATCTGGATTTGTTCTCCCACTCCTGGATGGGAAACCTGCTGCATGACCTTGGGCCAGTCACAGTTCTCTCAGAACTCTCTCAGCCTCACCTATCTCCCAAGGTGTCCTTTGTGGGGAGAGTAATGGAAGGAGTTTGAAAGCTGCCCTGAGACTCCTTAGGAGCAGCAGTGGCGTCGGAGGTTAAGAGCTCGTGTATCTAATCTGGAGGAACCGGGTTTGATTCCCAGCTCTGCCGCCTGAGCTGCGGAGGCTTATCTGGGGAATTCAGATTAGCCTGTACACTCTCACACACGCCAGCTGGGTGACCTTGGGCTAGTCACAGCTTCTCAGAGCTCTCTCAGCCCCACCTACCTCACAGGGTGTTTGTTGTGAGGGGGGAAGGGCAAGGAGATTGTAAGCCCCTTTGAGTCTCCTGCAGGAGAGAAAGGGGGGATATAAATCCAAACTCTTCTTCTTCCTTGCAGGAGTGAAAAGCAAGGTATAAATCCAAACTCTTCTGCTCTTCTACATGCACAAATGGACAGAGCTGGCCTGAGTGCCTTGAATCCTATCCCAAAAAGCTTAGCCCATGTTTCAGTGAGGAAAGTGATTACTGGGCAGTTACAATGGTTGCCTGTACAAGGTGAGTTTTGAGGAGTTATTTGTGAAAGGAGTAACGTACAAAGAATTACAACAGGTCGTCCGGTTTAGCACCGGCCCCAAATCATCGCTTTGCCAGGCGAGAAAAAAAAAAGATGAAATGACAGCCGTATAATGATATAGGGACTCCAACCCTTTTTATATTACCAAAAGGGACAGAACCTGGGAACAAATTTGGGGCTCGAGAAGTGACCGTGCAACCGATTTGGACGGAGGCCCAATCTCGCCTGCCCAACGCAGTGAACTCCACCATGCATGCCTTAGTGTAGGTGTTTATTAGTCTGCAGCAATCACACTCCTTCCACTGTTCCTTTACTGCTATTATAAAAATGCTTTTATGTCGGAGAGGTGTGTTATTTATGACGTGCTAGAGGAGGAAATGAAGTTGGTAGCTCGGAATGCGGAGTAGCGGCCAGTGGAGCAGGGGCGGGACTCTTCCAGATCCTGAGAAGGCTGCCTCCTGTTTCATAATCATAACAGTGATTTATCCCTCTTGTGCTATCCAGGCTTTCTGGGATAACTACAGACACATTTCTCCGGGCCAGCGTTTTTCAGAAATTATTTTGGCATCTTTGCCAAAGCTGTGATAGCAAAATATGGATGAAAACTGCCAGGTCCTGTTGCTGAATTAATAGTTGGGTTTGGGTGAACAAGAACCTCTTTGCTCTATCTTCCAAGGTCCTCAGCTCACACGGAAGGTGCTGCCAGTTGGTAGAGAATCGAGGAGAACCTGGGCTGAGGCAGGCCAAGATCCACATGAACACATACACTTGACACTGCTTTATACTGAATCAGATTCTTGGTCCATCAAAAACTGGGACCCAGGCAGGTGGGCGGCCGCGTATGCGCGCGCAGCCACAGGAGCGCACTGCCTTCTGGGGCGCTCCTGTTTCCTGCCCTGTGACAAGGCGGGAAACTGGGGAGTGCCCCAGAAGGCAGTGCGCTCCTGCGGCTTCCATTATGCTAGGCTGCCGCGAGCTGCCTTCTACCTTCTGGCGCCCAGAAGGCAGTGCGGCAGCCTTCCAAAAATCGGGACGGTTCAAAAAACCCGCGGGACACGGGACAAATTGTTTTAAGTCGGGACTGTCGCGGCAAAAGCGGGACGTCTGGTCACCATAATCAAAAATCAACTTTAACTAGCTGTGGCTCTTCAGGGATTCAAGCGGAGATCTTTCCCACCATCTCTTCCCTGATCATTATAATTGGAGATGCCACGGATTGAAGCTGGGACCTTCTGCCTGCCAAACTGATGTTCTACCTCTGGACCACAATTCTTCAACTGTGTTAGGAAGAGCCTTTAGGACATCAAAGGGACTCTGTAGTCTGTCATGTTAATGGGGCCTTCACTCTACTTTCAGCTTCCTGCCTTCCCTTGATTTGCAACATGTAGTGAACCAAGAGTACCCAAGGCCCTATCTCTTCACACTGACCTTGAGAATCAAACTGCTAGATCATTCCTGCTTTGCTTTACTTTCCCTTTGAGAAAGTTGGGAATGGGGAGAACTCAGGAATAAAAGGCTGAACTCAAAGACAGTTCTTTCGAACCGGCTTCTTTTAGCCATGCTGATGTCTGTCAATAAAGGCTTCTGATTTGATATCTAGAGTCGGGTACTGGTCTACAGATTCAGGGCTTGACACGCTGACAGCTCACATGTAAGTAGATTTACTCACCTGAAAATGGGGGGGGGGCTGTCCTTGAGGACTGTTTAGACCAGGGGTAGGGAACCTGCGGCTCTCCAGATGTTCAGGAACTACAATTCCCATCAGCCCCTACCAGCATGGCCAATTGGCCATGCTGACAGAGGCTGATGGGAATTGTAGTTCCTGAACATCTGGAGAGCCGCAGGTTCCCTACCCCTGGTCTAGAAAATGCAACTTTGAGAAGGTGGAAACAGACAGGAACATGTCTTTTCTACATTGGCTGCCAGGTTGTTCCTGAATTAGCACAAGTGTCAAACTCGCGGCCCTCCAGATGTTCATGAACTACAATTCCCATCAGCCCTTGCCAGTATAACCAATGCTCATGTAGGGAGGGACTGATGGGAATTGTAGTTCATGAACATCTGGAGGGCCGCGAGTTTGACACCCCTGAGTTAAAGGCACTGGTTATAACCTTTAAAGTTCTTCAAGGCCCAGGTGTCAAATATCTGAAGGAACATGTCTTCCCACACATACCTGCACACTAATTATGGTCCTCTGGTTTTTACCTTTTAGTTTTTTCCTCAGGCCCCTTTTGCACAGGCCAATAAACCCAGGCTGGGGATGGGGAAAACCCATTTCAGGGAGGGGTGGATGACTTCGTACGGCTCCCGCCCCTAAAGCGAGGCTGCCTCCTGTCAACTCCCCAGGGTTTTTTTGAGAATCGTGCTATCCACGATTCTTTAGGTGTGATGCGGGTTGCAGCCGCTTGCGAGGGAATGGCTGGGAAGTGCAGGAGCAGCAGTGGCGTAGGAGGTTAAGAGCTCGTGCATCTAATCTGGAGGAACCGGGTTTGATTCCCCGCTCTGCCGCCTGAGCTGTGGAGGCTTATCTGGGGAATTCAGACACGCCAGCTGGGTGACCTTGGGCTAGTCACAGCTTCTCAAAGCTCTCTCAGCCCCACCCACCTCACAGGGTGTTTGTTGTGAGGGGGGAAGGGCAAGGAGATTGTAAGCCCCTTTGAGTCTCCTGCAGGAGAGAAAGGGGGGATATAAAGGGGGGATATAAATCCAAACTCTCCTTCTCCTTCTCCTTCTCCTTCTCCTTCTCCTTCTCCTTCTCCTTCTCCTTCTCCTCCTCCTCCTCCTCCTCCTTCTTCTTCTTCTTCTTCTTCTTCTTCTTCTTCTTCTTCTTCTTCTTCTTCTTCTTCTTCTTCTTCTTCTTCTTCTTCTTCTTCTTCTTCTTCTTCTTCTTCTTCTTCTTCTTCTTCTCCTTCTTCTCCTTCTTCAGTAGCTCACAGGAAGAGCTTTGTGCATAATGGTCCTGACTCTTGTTCTTGGTTTTCCAGGTTTTCCCACAATTGACTTTACCCATATACCATTAAAATGACCCTAATGCAATGTTAGTCTGTAGCAAACACGTCTCACAAAACCATCCCTGACTACAATGGGGCCTTTTATTTTGTCGCCATCGAATCCCCGCTAACGTGTAGCAACTCTGCAGGGTTCTCAAGGCAAGAGATATTCAGAGGTGGTTTGCAAGTTCCTGCCTGCATCACAACCGTGGTATATCCCGGAGGTCTCTCCCATTCAAACACTTTCCAGGGTCGAGGCTGAGTGGATGAGGAGAGACTTAAGGAGCTGGGGATGTTTAGTTTGGTGAAGAGAAGGTTAAGAGGTGACATGATAGCCAGGTTTAGATATCTGAAGGGATGTCATGTTGGTGAGGGAGCAAGCTTGTTTTCTGCGGCTCCAGAGACTAGGACCAGGAGTCATGGGTTCAAGGTGCAGGAAAAGAGATTCCACCTAAACATTAGGAGAAATTTCCTGACAGTCAGGGCTGTTCACAGAGGTGGGATCCAGCAGGTTCTCACCAGTTCCCGAGAGTGGGTTACTAATTATTTGTTTGTGCCGAGTGGGGGTTACTAATTGGGTCTGCTTTTCCGTTAGAAATTCCCTTAGGTCCAAAAATCATGTGGCTGGTTAGCGAAGGTAGAAAACGGGATCATTCTCCCTGTTGGGCTGTTTTAAAAACATGTTTTAGAAATATGGTCAAGTTCCTTGTTTAAGGAAAGTCTCCTTCTTTTGATTTCTAGAAAGAAAATTAAGTATTTGAAAGTATAAAGTATTTGACAGGCAGTCAATTAGAGGAGAAGTTGTTTCTGTTGGCAGTAGACGATAGGACTTGCTAGAATGAGTTTAAATTATGGACAGAAAGATACCAGCTGGAAATTAGGAACTTTTTTTTTTTACAGTAAGAGTTTTTTACAGTAACAGAGAAATTATTAATGCCCCTCGAATGCTCTGGCCACGTCCCGTCGCCGTGCCCTTGCTCCAGCCTCCAGTAGCGCCACAGCCACTGTTTGAATCCCACCACCATGGGAACCCGTTACTAAAATTTTTGGATCCCACCACTGGCTGTTCAACCGTGGAATGCACTACCTCAGAGTGTGGTGGTGTCTCCTTCTTTGGAGGCTTTTAAAGAGAGGCTGGTTGGCCATCTGACAGGAGTGCTTTGAGTGTGTGTCCCTGCATTACAGGGGGTTGGACTTGCTGGCCCTCATGGTCTCTTCTAACTCTATGATTTTATGAAGGTCATCCAACAAGTTTCCATGGCAGAGAGGGGATTCGAACCTGCTTTTCCAGATCCTAGTCTGACACCTGAATCACTACACCATACTGGCTGTCTTACAACAGAGTCTATTTCATCTCAATTCCTCGTTCCGAGCGTCCTGAAAGCGGTATGCAATTTCACATATTTTCTAATGCTCAGTGGCCTTTCATTCTATCCTCTCTGGGGCGTCATCTCCATGGCACGGAAGTATAGAAATCACACAACTTCTATACTATCAGCATTTGTGCTGCCATCCATGCTGAGAGATTTCTTAGGCAGCGGCAGAAATTGCTCATTTCCCCCCAAAATAAATGAATGTAGCAAATTAACAAGCACAGTCATTTTGAGTAGGTTTGGACAGATTTCAATTCTCCAGATGTTTGTCTGTAATCAGTTTAGAAGCTAAATCCTTTCCCCCGCCCGCTCTAATGCTGTGATTTAAGCAACAGCTCATGGTTGGAGCTACGCATATGGATATTAACTAATCCAACCCCAAACTTAAAAGCCTCTGTTTGTTAATATAGTTATCTGAAATGGGGAGAGAAAAAAAAATTGTATTTCGGGAAAATGACTGGATGTTGTTGTCATTCTGGTAGCTGGAGGTCTCGCTCAGTGATGGCGAACCTTTTTGAGACCGAGTGCCCAAATTGCAACCCAAAACCCACTTATTTATTGCAAAGTGCCAACACGGCAATTTAACCTGAACAACCCCCTCGAGAAGGGGCAAGCCTGCTGTAGCCTCCAGCAAGTCCAACATGTGCCACTCTGTACCTCTGTAGCATCTGCTGCCTCTGCCCCCCCGCCCCACCCCCACCCCCAGGCAGCAGCCATGTGGAGCACAGGCGTCAGGCCCCTCAGCCGAATCCTCCCTGCTTGCTGAGGTGCACGCACATCAAGTCCAGCAGCCCAGGCCAGCCTAGATGTGTGTGTGTGTGTGTGGGGGGGGGGGTAATTCCCTTCCCACATGATGAACTCTGTGTGCACGTGCCCACACAGAGGGCTCTGAGTGCCACCTCTGGCACCTGTGCCATAGGTTCGCCACCACTGGTCTAGCTCATGTTCAGGAACTACAATTCCCATCAGCCTCTGTCAGCATGGCCAATTGGCCATGCTGGTAGGGGCTGATGGGAATTGTAGTTCCTGAACATCTGGAGAGCCGCAGGTTCCCTACCCCTGGTCTAGCTCATTGCACCCTGAACAAAAATCAGAAGCTGGAGAGACAGTGGCCCTTTTTGCAGAAACCTTTTAAAACATTTCGAGGCAGGAAATAAAACATTTCCCCCATGGAGTTCTGCATTGTTTTTACCCCAAAACGTTTTTTTTCTACAGCCTCAAAATGAATCCCCTTTTAAAACAATTTTGGGGCAGGATTGTCCTGAAAATGCCTTCAGTTGCTGTGTGACCCTTGTGTGCTTCCCTGAATTTAAGAACATAAGAACATAAGAACAAGCCAGCTGGATCAGACCAGAGTCCATCTAGTCCAGCACTCTGCTACTCGCAGTGGCCCACCAGGTGCCTTTGGGAGCTCACCTGCAGGAAGTGAAGGTAATGGCCTTCTGCGGCTGTTGCTCCCGAGCACCTGGTCTGTTAAGGCATTTGCAATCTCAGATCAAAGAGGATCAAGATTGGTAGCCATAAATCGACTTCTCCTCCATAAATCCGTCCAAGCCCCTTTTAAAGCTATCCAGGTTAGTGGCCATCACCACCTCCTGTGGCAGCATATTCCAAACACCAATCACACGTTGCTTGAAGAAGTGTTTCCTTTTATTAGTCCTAATTCTTCCCCCCAGCATTTTCTATGTATGCCCCCTGGTTCTAGTATTGTGAGAAAGAGAGAAAAATTTCTTCCTCAGTGCCATTTTCTGAGTTCACTCTGTTTCCGCTCACTTGTTTATTTCTAATCTGAAGAACCGGGTTTGATTCCCCACTCCTCCACCTGAGTGGTAGAGGCTTATCTGGTGAACCAGACGTGTTTCCTCACTCCTACATTCCTGTTGGGTGTCCTTGGTCTAGTCACAGTTCTTCAGAACTCTCTCAGCCCACCCAGCTCACAAGGAGTCTGTTGTGAGGAGAGGAAGAGAAAGGAGCTTGTCAGCCACCTTGAGTCTCCTTGCAGGAGAGAAAGGTGCCATATAAATCCAAACTCTTCTTCTTCTGGGGTGCTGTGCGGTTTCTTCTTCTTCTATTTGCAACATTTCTCGGTTTGTTCTTTTATTTTCTGCAGGTGAATCTTTGAAGCACTGTGTATACAAGGAGTATACTAGGAATTAAGCATGAAGCTGTGAAGTGTTGAAGCATCAATTCAACATATAACTCAAAGGTGTGTGTGTCTGTGTGTGTGTGTGTGTGTGTGTGAAGGTCCCCTCCCCACCTACTCTTAGGGATCAATGACAGGCCTTTCCCTTAAAATGCAAAAGATACGGAAGCGGCCTTTACCATATCAATAAAAGCAATATCAATATTACCTTTATTTATTTTATTTATTTTATTTAATTATTTAATTTGTATACCGCCCGATCCCCGAAGGGCGGTATACAAACTTTCCCCGAAGGGCGGTATACAAACTTTAACAAAAACCCCAAACCAACCTTCATTCTTGTCTTTGGAGCCACCTGGAAAGAAGGAAGTGGGAGGGAAACCTCGTTGTTCTCCACTGTCACAATCTGCAGGGCCTCTCGGATCTCTGCCAATGCAACTTTAATGACTTTCTGCCCCACAGCAACCATAAGTTCACTGCAGGGCAGAGCACCGCTGCTTAATCAGCGTCAGTGTGTATAATGGTGAAACTAGTGAGACTAGAAGCTGGAAGCTGACATTCAAAATGAAGCTAGAAAATGAATGTAGTCTCAGAAGACACCAGCTTCAGGAGTACAGTGGAATTGATGCACTAACCACTAAAGCCAGCGTGGTGTAGTGGTTAAGAGCAGGTGGATTCTAATCTGGAGAACCAGGTTTGATTCCCCACTCCTCCACCTGAGTGGTGGAGGCTTATCTGGTGAACCAGATGTGTTTCCGCACTCCTACATTCCTGCTGGGTGACCTTGGGCTAGTCACAGTTCTTCAGACCTCTCACAGCCCCACATACCTCACAAGGGGTCTGTTGTGGAGAGAGGAAGGGAAAGGAGCTTGTAAGCCACCTTGAGTCTTCTTACAGGAGAGAAAGTTGGGATATAAATCGAAACTCCTCCTCCTCCTCCTCCTCCTCCTCCTCCTCCTCCTCCTCCTCCTCCTCCTCCTCTTCTTCTTCTTCTTCTTCTTCTTCTTCTTCTTCTTCTTCTTCTTCTTCTTCTTCTTCTTCTTCTTCTTCTTCTTCTTCAAGAACTAAAACTTCATGACCTACACAAACCCAAGACCAGCCCTACCCTCTAACAGCTATATTGTGGGCAGCTAAGAACAGCTGATAGCAAACGAATCAGGGTTTCCAACTGGTTTCCAGACAACGGGAAATGATTATCTTGGAGAAAATGGCTGCTTTGGAGGTTGGACTATATAGCATTATTACCCCCCTCCCCCACGGCGAGGCCCCACTCTTCCCCAAACTCTGCCCTCCCCAGATTCCACCCCCCAAATCTCAAGGAATTCCCCAATTCAGAGCGGACAACCTCACCTGGCACCTTATGCTATAATTTTTAACAGTATAATTCTTGGTGCTAAATACTTCAGGCATAAAAAGAAAATAACTTAAGAAATGATTGGTTCTCAGCTACGTTTTCTCTCTCGTGAATCCCCAAACCGAGATGAGGCAGACAAACCGCAGAATGTAAAAATGCCACCCCGATCATCCTTGCAGGAAACAGAAACGCTGGAACGAAACGATTCCATTACGCTTCCCTTTTGTTTATCGCTTCCGACGGAAACTCCTTATTTCACGCCTCCAACTGCACGGCCCTAAATAAAACGGCCCCATATAAAGTGTTCTGATGATTTCCAGCGTTCATTTCCAGCAAGACTCCGGCAACTCTTGAGCCATAACTATGATGGAAGAGGGTTGCATCCGGCGTGTTGCAATCATCCCACTAGAACATCCATCAAGCCGGTGGGGCACAGAAGAAGTGTCGCCTTGTAGAGAAAGGCCGAGGCAGGAAACTCGATGAAGAGGGAAATAGTTGTGTCTCGGGGTGTTTTTTTTTTTTTTTTGTCGATTCTGGCCTCAAACTGCCGCAGTTTACTCCTGCTTTCTACGCTCGTTTTTAAAATGATTTTAGTTTCCACTTCGTTGGTTCATTTTTGTTGGTTTGATTCCCTCCCCACTTCATTTCTTTTTTGTGGTCCTGTGTTCTGCTGCTTCTTTTATTTGAAGTTGTAGGCCACCTGTTTGCATTTTTGGACTATTTTTGGACAGGAGCAGCAGGGCCGTAGGAGGTTAAGAGCTCGTGTAATCTGGAGGAACCAGGTTTGATTCCCAGCTCTGCCGCCAGAGCTGTGGAGGCTTATCTGGGGAATTCAGATTAGCCTGTACACTCCCACACATGCCAGCTGGGTGACTTTGGCCTAGTCACAGCTTCTTGGAGCTCTCTCAGCCCCACCTACCTCACAGGGTGTTTGTTGTGAGGGGGGAAGGGCAAGGAGATTGTCAGCCCCTTTGAGTCTCCTGCAGGAGAGACAGAGGGGATATAAATCCAAACTCCTCCTCCTCCTCCCTCCTCCCTCCTCCTCCCTCCTCCTCCTCCTCCTCCTCCTCCTCCTCTTCTTCTTCTTCTTCTTCTTCTTCTTCTTCTTCTTCTTCTTCTTCTTCTTCTTCTTCTTCTTCTTCTTCTTCTTCTTCTTCTTGGTTTATCTGTTTTGAGCATCGGAGAGAAAGGTGGGCTATAAATAAAGCAAAGAAACTTCCATAATACCGAAAATTAGACCTACCCCGAACATCAGCCCTATCATGATTTTTCAGGATTTTGGGAGGAGGCTTAAAATATAAGGCCTACTCCAAAAATAAACCCTACCTGTAGTTACAGATCAGGATGGTGTGATTAAGCAGGTGATCCCTGCCAATGAGGATGCAGCTTGCATCACATGTGACCAGGAAGCAACAGGGCTGCTGAGAGCCCGCCTTAATGAATTGTCGATCTCTGGCTACCAATCTTGATCCTCCTTGATCTGAGGTTGCAAATGCCTTAGCAGACCAGGTGCTTAGGAGTAGCAGCAGCAGCAGCAGAAGGCCATTGCTTTCACCTCCTGCATGTGAGCTCCCAAAGGCACCTGGTGGGCCACTGAGAGTAGCAGAGTGCGGGACTGGATGGACTTTGGTCTGATCCAGCAGGCTTATTCTTAAGTTCTTATGTTCTTATGTTCTTATGTTCTTATGTTCTTATGTTCCTTCCTTCCTTCCTTCCTTCCTTCCTTCCTTCCTTCCTTCCTTCCTTCCTTCCTTCCTTCCTTCCTTCCTTCCTTCCTTCCTTCCTTCCTTCCTTCCTTCCTTCCTTCCTTCCTTCCTTCCTTCCTTCCTTCCTTCCTTCCTTCCTTTACTTTAAAAAGGGCTTGGACAGATTGATGGAGGAGAAGTCGATCTATGGCTCCCAATCTTGATCCTCCTTGATTTGAAGTTGCAAATGCCTTAGCAGACCAGGTGCTTAGGAGTAGCAGCAGCAGCAGAAGGCCATTGCTTTCACATCCTGCACATGAGCTTCCAAAGGCACCTGGTGGGCCACTGCGAGTAGCAAAGTGCTGGACTAGATGGACTCTGGTCTGACCCAGCAGGCTCTTTCTTATGTTCTTATGTTCTTAATTGTGAAGGTACTGTATTTCCCCTAAAATAAGCCCTAATACATCTTTTGGTGCAAAAAATTAATATAAGACCCTGTCTTATTTTCGGGGAAACATGGTAGCATGCCTTTGTCCCTCCATTCATCTACGGCAGGAAAATAAAACGAGATGCCTAAACAACAACAACCACCTTTATTTGGCATTTAAAAATAGGTTCTAGGGCGTTGCCAGACATTTTTGAAATACAAATCAAGAGTACATTCAGAGCGCAGACAGGAAGACTGCATATAGCAGTATACATTACTTAGAAAGTTCTGTCACTTGTAAAAGAAATTTTGCTACTTTTCCCAAGAGCACGACATCTGCGTTGTTTAACAGAAGCTCCACAACAGAACAGCCAGAATCACTTTCAGATTTGTCTAGGGCCAGCCTGGAAGAGAAATTCCTAATGCCCACATATCTCGGACAGTCAAGAATAATGTGAGCAAGAGTCTCCACTTGATTTTTACAGTGTGGACAAACCCGATCCTGGAGAGGGATGGATAAGTAGCGACCCTTTGAGCTAGATGCCTCCAGGCTGGGGGTGCCAGCATGGGGATGAAGAACTGGAAGTCGGCTCCCCCGGCCCGAATCTTCTCTGGAGGAAGAATTGCCCCCAGCCAACATGCGTAGAATTTGCACAGGGCACTGGTTCTATCGCCTCAGTATGCTCGGATGTTTCCAAAAGTGACTCGAACTAGCAGCGGTATTTACAGAAACTGATTCCTTTCTCATGAAAGCTTTCAGAAGAGGGGAAATTGGTGTGGGGGGGGGGGGAGCGAAAAGAACATTCAGAGGATCCTTCTTTTCTTGCTTCCTTTTTCTTTTTCGAACTAATAACGTGTGTTAACTGCAGCCAGCGTTTATTTGCCATCGGGCCCTGCTGAGGCTGGAAGAGACGCGATTATAATGAAACCCAGGTTTGCCTTTAGCTGCCGCGTCGCTTTGTCCTCGTTTCCTCCCCCCTTCCCGTCCAATCCATTTTAATCCAGGCCATATGAATGGAGCGCAGCTATTTGTTTTATGTAACCTGAGCTACATGGTAGGCTGAACGGTGCCAGCATCCTTTTTTCCCCTCTTGGTCCAAACAAAATAGTGGAACTGTAACCGATATAGGCATTGACTGAAGCCAAGGTATAATTTACTTGGGCTTGTTCTCGCTGCCAAAGCCAATGCGTGTGTGTTTAAGACAAACCCGTCGTTGAAAGGATCTTGTTGAGCAAACGGAGGTAGAGAAGGTGGCTTTCCATGAAAACCAAAATGTGGTCAGCAAAAGACACCTTGAGGAAGGGAGGATGTACTACACCGGAGGATGTAGCACCACCTAGAGGAAAAAAGGAAGTGCTATGCTGGAGGAAGTAGTATCAACCAGAGGAAAGGAGAACACACTATTTATTTTATTTTGTTTATTTATTCAATTTAATATACCGCCATATCCCTGAAGGGCTCAGGGCGGTGTACAACATAAAAACATTATATATTTATTTTATTTTATTTATTTTTTGAACTTTTATACCGCCCCATCCCCGGAGGGCTCTGGGCAGTGTACAACACAAAAAGAAACAATGTAGGCAATTAAAACATTTAAAAGCAGCGACAACCGTAAAAAACATTTCTAATAAATATAATAAATTACAATAAGATAAATGGCGTTCAGAAGTCTACTATTATAATTCCCTCCTCTCCCCTATATAAAATCATCACAGTACTATTATCATAAATACAGTTAAAACCAGCAATTAGTTCCTAACACAGCGTCCCACGAAACCCTTGCTTAAACCCTCCCAAAAAAAAGGCAGTGGGTCCTGATGATGTTAGGGACCCATATGGAGCAAAGGGGAGGGGCACCCTCAGCGGCTGGACACTCCAAAGGCCCGGTGGAACAACTCAGTCTTACAGACCCTGCGGAATTCCCCAAGGTCCCGCAGGGCCTGGACAGCTGGAGGGAGAGTGTTTCACCAGGCCGGCGCCATAGCTGTAAAGGCCCTGGCCCGAGTGGAGGTCAGCCGCATCATTGAAGGGCCAGGGACCTCCAGTAAATTGGCCTCTGCCGAACGCAGAGGTCGAACTAGGACATATGGGGTAATGCGGTCCCGAAGGTACAAGGGTCCCAGGCCATGTAAGGCCTTAAAGGTCAACACCCACACCTTGAAGATGAGAGAGTAATACTACTTAGTGGAAAGTAGGAAGTACTATGCTATAGGGAGTTGTATTACCTAGAGGAAAGGAGAAGATACTACATCAAAAGTAGTAGTATCGTCCAGAGGAAAGGAAAAGGTATTACTCTAGAGGAAGTAATATTGCCTAGAGGAAAAAAGGAAATGCTGTGCTAGGGGAAGTAGTACAACTTAGAGGAAAGGAGGACGTACTACAACACAGGTAGTAGTACCATCCAGAGAAAAGGAAAAGGTATTATTCTAGAAGAAGTAATGCTAGAGGAATACTGTGCTAGGAATACTGTGCTAGAGGAAGTAGTACAACTTAGAGGGAAGAAGGATGTACTATGCTAGAGGAAAGGAGGATGTACTACATTAGAGATAATAGGACTATCCAGAGGAAATGAGGAGGTCCTATGCTAGAGGAAGTAATATAACTTAGAAGAAAGGAGGAAGTATTATGCTAGAAGCAGTAGTGCCATGTAGAGGAAAGGAGGAGATACTACATCACAGGTAGCAGTATCAGCCAGAGGAAAGTGTATTTCCAGAACACCACCCACCACTCTAGTTAGTAAGCAATCAAAGGGATCAAGAGGCCAGGCTACTACAATGCAGATGCCCTCACGAATTGATTGCTACCTTCACATGCTAAATGGATGGATCCCACCCAACACATGCAAATCAAGCTTGCTAATGGCACCCTTTGCACTTGTTAACAGGCAAATGGTTCTTTCTCCCACCCTGGACATTCCACAGGTATATATACTCCACTTGCTTTACTACCATCAGATCCTCTGAAGATGCCAGCTACAGATGCAGGAGAAACGTCAGGAGAAAATGCTAATAGAACACGGCCATACAGCCCAGAAACCACACAACCCCCAACCTTTTGCCCAGAGGTGGGATCCAGCAGGTTCTCACAGGTTCCCGAGAGTAGGTTACTCATTATTTGTGTGTGCCGAGAGGGGGTTACTAATTGGTGATTTTGCCACGTGATTTTTGCCTTAGTTATGCCCCTCCTCTCAGCAGTAGCGCGCAGAACTTGAAGCAGTCTAGCAGGAGGTGCACCAGTGTGTGTGGCAGCCTACGCCTGTGTGCATTCGTTTCCTGCCCAAGGACCGGCGCAGCAGCTATGCCCTTGCCACAGCCCTGCCCAGGAAAGCCCCGCCCCAGAATGCCCAGCCACGCCCCTGTCATGCCACGCCCAGCCCCATTGGCGCTACGCCACAGTTTGAATCCCACCATCATGGGAACCTGTTACTAAAATTTTTGGATCCCACCACTGCTTTTGCCTGTTAACAAGTGTAAAATTACCAAGCTTGATTTGCATGTGTTGGATGGGATCCATGCATTTAGCACGGGAGTAGCCATTGAAGATAGCATAATCAATTAGTGAGGGCATCTGCATTGTGGTAGCCTGGCCTTTTGATCCCTTTCATTGTTTACTCCCTAGAGACATCCGTTGTCTGGGTGGTGTTCACTAGCCCTTTGATTGCTTATTGCCTGGAGACATCCTTTGTCTGTGTTCATTAGTCTTGATTCTAATGTTTTTCAGTACTGGTAGCCAGATTTTGTTCCTTTTCATGGTTTCTTCCTTTCTGTTGAAATTGTCCCTATGCTTGTGGATTTCAGTGGCTTCTCTGTGTAGTCTAAACATGAAAACAAGCCAAATTGTGTGTAACGTATATGACAGAGGAATGTATATTTTATAATTGTCCAGTTGCTGAATCCAATGATTGCACATCCAGTTTTTTCAACAATAAAACTTCATTTTTAACATTTATATTAAGTGGGACATGTTAGCAGTAATAATTTTCTTACTTGTCTCTCAACAAAGCTGACACACAGACATTTGTTAAAAATGAACTTTTATTGTTGAAAAAACTGGATGTGCAATCATTGGATTCAGTAACTGGACAATTATAAAATATACATAAATACATTTATTGAATATATTGATCCTCCGTCTTCAGTGTGTGACGTGCTGTTTTGTTCCTCTCTTCTCTGTGTAGTCTGACATAGTGCTTTACTACCATCAGATCCTCTGAAGATGCCAGCCACAAATGCAGGCAAAACATCAGGAGAAAATGCTACTAGAACACGGCCATGCAGCCCAGAAATCACACAGCCTCCCAGTGATTCTGGCCGTGAAAGCCTTCGACAATACAAAAAATGTTTTAAATCCTTATCTCTAATAGCCAAGGGTTGGTCCTTGTAAGATTTTTAAAAATACACAAAACGGGTCTGTGTTGAAATGAGGCTTTATCTCAGGTGTATGAATAAAAAGTTTCAACTCAGAAATTGCTTATACGAGTATAAGTTAATCCATTTTTTCCCTCTTTTTTGAAATTACTGTGTGGTCTTTACATGTGGAAAACCAAACTTGGCTCATGCAAAGAAAGAAACTGGAGAGATGCCTACATGGGTTCCAGAAACTTTAACAAGTAATATTTTCAAGTCTGTCCCCCCTGCCCATTTATCCATCATGGTTTGGACTATGAGGATGTTTCTTAATTTTAAAAAAGGCTCTAAATAATGAGTCTGGGCTGCATAACTCTTAATCAACAGGAGGCTGCACACATGACTTCTAGATGTTTGGGGATGTGAGGAATAAAACTGGAGAGGTGAAGTCACGGAGGACTTACACTTTTAAACTTATTCTTGCTAAGTAAATTCTACATCCTCCATAACAGAACAAAGTGCCTAATTGGCACATTTCACAGCAGCGTTTTGGCCCAGCTACATTCTCTTTTTTTGCTGTTAAGTCACAGCCAATGAAATGCACAGATATAGGATGGGTGACACCTGGCTTGACAACAGTACATGTGAAAAGGATCTGGGAGTCTTAGGTCAAATCCCCACTTGAAATTTGCATGCAGATCCAAACCTGTTCATTGTGAAACTGTGTCCTCTTCATCGGAGTTTCTCTCTCCCCACCGCAGCGAGCAGACAGCAGACACACCCGGTTTCAGAACTCTTAGCAATCCCCACTACCAGGCGAGCTCGCTTCACCAGTCTCCCCTGATTGGCTGGCGTGCCTTGATGGGGCGGGACCTTTTCCCACTGTGGAAACATACATTGTAGGGGCATGATCAAAAAACCCAACGTGTGAAAGTTTAACGATTAACTGTGCAAACAGTTAATCATTACCTGTGTAAACCATTATTGATTCAAAGTTACACGTTTAATGTTTGCGTCCCCTTCTGCTTGCCGATCGCAAAAGCGGAAACAAAACCAAGGAAAGGCTGCGCGCGCATCGCACTGATTGGTTGCCTGAATTCCGTGTCACACTCCAGGGCGGGAAACGAGTCAATGTTTCAACCCTCATCCATCCCCTCAGATCAGCTCTGAACCGTGTTAATGGGGTCTATGCCACTTGCAACCAGGTCCTGTCGGAACGCAGATTAACGGGGAGAACGAGCGCCAGAAACGGAATCTGCCACGCAAGCAATGGGGAGGTCGTCCCTCAAACCTGGTTAGTTTGTGTTCTGAAACCTGGCTTAGACAGTAGTGGGGATTCGACCCTAGTAGACCACAAATTGAACATGAGTCAGCAGTGTTATATGGCAGCCAGGAAAGCCAATGCAATTCTGGGGTGCATCAATAAGAGTATAGTGTCTAGATCGAGGGGAGTAATTGTACCATTCTACTCTGCATTGGTCAGACCTCACCTAGAGCTCAGTTCTGGGCACCACAATTCAAGAAGGATATTGACAACCCGAATAGATCCAGAGGAGGGCAACCAAAATGGTAAAAGGTCTGGAATCCATTCCCTAGGAAAAGAGACTTAGGGAGCTGGAGAAGTTTAGTCTGGAGAAGCGAAGGTTAAGGGGGGACATGATAGCCATGTTAAGATATTTAAAGGAATGTCATGTTGGTGAGGGAGCAAGCTTGTTTTCTGCTGCCTCGGAGACTAGGACACAGAGTAATGGATTCAAGGTGCAGGAAAAGAGATTCCACCTAAATATGAAGAAGAACTTTCTGACCGTCAGGGCTGTTCGACAGTGGAATTCACTGCCTCGGAGAGTGGTGGAATCTTCTTCTTTGGAGGTTTTTAAACAGAGGCTGGATGAACATATGTCGGGAGTACTTCGATTGTGTGTTCCTGCATGGCAGGGGGTTGGACTTGATGGTTCCTGTGGTCTCTTCCAACTCTATGATTATATAATACTAAAACAGTTATGACAAGGAAGGGTCATCTTCAAGTAAGGGGAAGGAGCGGAGCCAGAGTCAAGAGATAAAAGCAAACAGGAGTATGGTAGCCACCTCGAGGCGGGGCCTGGGATTACAGCTGATTTGCAGACTATAGGGATCAGTTCTGGAGAAAATGGCTGCTCTGGACCATGAATGCAATGACATTAAATCACCCTGAAGTTTCTCCCAGAGGTGGGATCCAGCAGGTTCTCACCAGTTCCCAAGAGTGGGTTACTAATTATTTGTGTGTGCCGAGAGGGGGTTATTAATTGGGTCTGCTTTTCCGTTAGAAATTCCATTAGGTCCAAAAAACATAAAGTCCTGTTGTTTCCTATGTGGCTGGTTAGCGAAGGTAGAAAACGGGATAATTCTCCCTGTTGTTAAGCTGTTTTAAAAACATGTTTTAGCAATATGGTAAAGTTCCTTATTTAAGGGAAGCATCCTTCTTTTTTATTTCTAGAAACAAAATTAAGTATTTAGTATTTGACAGGCAGTCAATTAGAGGAGAAGTCATTGTTTCTGTTGGCAGTAGACAATAGGACTTGCTATAATGAGTTTAAATTATGCATAGAAAGATACCAGCTGGAAATTAGGAATTTTTTTTACAGTAAGAGTTTTTTTACAGTAACAGAGAAATTATTAATGCCCTGCCCCGGAATGCCCGGCCACGCCCCCGTTGTGCCCCGCCCAGCCCCATTGGTGCTACGCCACTGTTTGAATCCCACCACCATGGGAACCTGTTATTAAAATTTTTTGATCCCACCACTGGTTTCTCCCCTCCCCAAACTCTGCCCTTATCTGGCTCTACCCCCAAATCTCCAAGCCATTGGGAGGGAGGGTGGAAAAGAGTATTCAGAGCTGGTGGGAGGGGGAATAGGAGTTCTACACCAACAACCCTGTTTCCCTCTTCTAAAGAAACATGACTGCTCCTTTTCCATTTTGGTTGCTTGTGTGAATGCATGGTCCCAGCTGATATAAAAGAAAGAGTTCAGCACTGAATCCTGGCAGAGGTCCTTGCGATTCACCTATTGCCCAACTTCCGTTATAAGTTGTCCCGAGACTGGTCATGGTCAGGGATAAGTGGGATATAAATCAGGCTGACCAGACGTCCCGCTTTTGGCGGGACAGTCCCGCCTTCAAACAATTTGTCCCGCGGGTTATTTAAATTGTCCCGATTTTGGGGAGGCTGCCGCACTGCCTTCTGGAGCGCAAGGCAATGCGGCAGCCTCTCGCGTGCTCGGCCGCAAGAGCACAGCCTTCTGGGGCTTGCCGTTTCCCGCCCTGTGACAGGGCGGGAAACGGCAAGCCCCAGAAGACCGTGTGCTCCTGCGGCAGCACACGCATTGCGCGTGTGCGCGGCCACCTACCCCCCCATCCTGGTTCACAAAGGTTACCATCTGGTCACCTTAATATAAATGCAATGCAACAAACAAACAAACAAACAAAGCAGCAAACTGAGGCCTAGGCCTCTGTCCCTGACAATGTGTTGACATCACTTCCGGTGAGTGCCATTGCTTCTACCATAGAGTTTTTGCTCAAATACCAGAGTATCCTTCCATCACTGGTGACACAATGTCACTTCTAGTTACTCCTAAGCCTCAGTTTGCTGCTAGTAAGTTCCCCCCATCCTCTGCTGGCTGCCAGGAGTTACCTAGCAACCCTAACTGAGAACTATAGACCTTCAACCATCTCAGCAAGTTTGGCCCACCACACCTGATTTGCAGAAGCCAACTACAAAGGAATTGGGTGCATCTGATAGACCTGTCTTCTGTTTGGTTGTTTCCTTCGAAATTAGCTCACAGCCCCACAGACCCCGACTGAAATTAATAGCCACTAATTGCAAGAAACGGTAAGTTACCTGAATATGTACTGCGAGCAAATGAAATTAATTGAAGCTGACTGATAGCGACAGCAATTAATAATAATAAAAATCTGGACATAATTGAAAGGTATTGAAATTGAATTAAACTCAATAACTCACCCTCTATTAAGTTTAATAGGAACTAATTGATATTAATTGTATGCCATCGTTCATCGTAAAGGCAGCGTTCTTAGAAGGAGATTTTATAATTGGCTTTGTATAACCTTCGTTTCCTCCTGCAGTGAAAGTAAATTTGAAGGAGGGGGGATGAATAGAAGAAAAAGGAAAAGAGCCGCTGAATGGAATTGTGCTGAGAATCCAGGGACAGCTAAATGAGAGGCGTTTGATGCAAGAAACAAAGATTTCTCAAAGGATTTCCCTCTTTGAAAACCATTTTATGGCTCTTTTTATTCTTTTATAAGGAATTGCTATTCACTTTTAATGACGCCGTGCTCTCTGTTAAGATGGGAGCTTTGATTGCGTAGATCTTGACACCCCCAGATATGTGCATTCCGCATTTTTCTTTCACTTTAAGAGCCTGCAGCCAGATTCCTGGCGTGTTATCTTTTATCACAAAGCCCCATGAACCTTATGATATCGGCAGTAAACATTCTTTTCATGATTATATTGCTAGCTCCTAAATCAGATGCACTTATTGCGTCGATCACTTCTAACGAGTCTGGAGGAAGTGCTCCAACTCAGCTGGAAGACGCGCCTTCTGTTTCGGAAGCTCCGCCCCCTGCATGTTGTGCACCCGGTTCGTGATGTGACCAAACAGAGGATCTCCAGGGAAAGAGCAAGAGGACATCGAACTATCAGAAGGAATGGACATTTTCGGTGTCATTTACAGAACAATGTAGCTGCGTGTGGCCTTCAGGCAATGCAAGGATGACAGAAAGTTATATTGTCGAAGGCTTTCCGAATCAATGGACTGTTGTGGGTTTTCCAGGCTGCGTGGCTGTAGTCTGGTAGTTTTTGCTTCTAACGCTTAGCCTGCATCTATGGCGGGCATCTTCAGAGGCATGTCACAGTGAATAAATCTTTGGCAAGCCTTTATTGGCATAGACAACAGTACAACAATAATAAAAAAACGGATTAAAAAGCATATACAATACAGGAAATAAATGTTAGGTCGAAGGAAATCTACTGGCGTTTAGTAATTTCCAGGAGAAAGTCTGCCACCAGCATACAGAGAGAAGGATCAGGATTGTCCAACAAGTAGTGTAATCTAATTAAATCGTGGAGATCGGGTCAATGTAAAGGAGTCAGATTCACATGTCACAGTGAAATGTGTGAGAAGTGTCACAAAGAGAATCACATCTCACTGTGACATCTTCAGTAAAGCCGGATAAAGCTGATAGCCATTGGCTGTATTTGGTGTTTTAACCAAATTGGGGTGGGGGGGTGGGGGTGGGGTTAAAAAACCCAAACATGAAAAAAATTCACTCCTCTCCACCGTGGCTTCTCAAGTTCACATGGACTTGAAAAACCACAGCAGCGAGAACTACAACTGAATGCTAGACTTGGCTGCACTGAAGAAGAAGAGTTTGGATTTATATCCCCCCTTTCACTCTTGTAGGAGACTCAAAGGGGCTCACAATCTCCTTGCCCTTCCCCCCTCACAACAAACACCCTGTGAGGTAGGTGGGGCTGAGAGAGCTCCGAGAAGCTGTGACTAGCCCAAGGTCACCCAGCTGGTGTGTGTGGGAGTGCACAGGCTAATCTGAATTCCCCAGATAAGCCTCCACAGCTCAGGCGGCAGAGCGGGGAATCAAACCCGGTTCCTCCAGATTAGATACATGAGCTCGTAACCTCCTACGCCACTGCTGAGCACAAAATTGAGTCCCCACCCTTCACTACAAAAGCTGATAAAGCTGAATCACGGATTTTTCAGTTTTTACCCCCCAAATTAGAAGGTTTTGGGGAAGGGTTGTGGGTAATTCAGGTTTACTGAGTCACCACCCCTATATGCAGCACTGAGATTACATTAATCAAGGGCCATTTCTGCACAGCCGATTACAGAGTTGTGCCATCGGTGTTATTGGCAACACTGCAGCAATGCAGCATTCACATGGGTGGACACTCTGTGGACAGGTGGCACATCAGCTGAACTGTGGCTCTGCGCATGGCTGTGCTTCGCAAATGGTGTTCTTTTCAACCCAGTGTAGACGTCATGAGGGTTCGGAGCCAGGATTGGCCCATGTGGGCCACCATTGTGGGGGCGGGTTCTGCGGCACCAATTCCTTGTCTCTGCATGCGAACAAGTGACAACTACTAATGTAGTTACATTCGCCTTCAGAAAGGGAAATTTCTCAAAGATGAGGGGGATAGTGCGCAGGAAGCTGAAAGGGAAAATCAAGAGAGTCAAAAATGTCCAAGATGCTTGGAGGTTATTTAAAAACACAGTCTTAAAAGCTCAACTGGAATGTGTTCCACAGGTTAGGAAAGGCAGCGCCCAGTCCAAAAGAAAGCCACCATGGTTAACAAGGGACGTTGAGGAAATTATTAGGGAAAAAAAGATGTCTTTTAGAAAATGGAAGTCCAACTTAACTGATAAAGAATACCAGAGAACACAAATGGTGGCAAAAGAGAAGCAAGTTAGCTGTAAGGGAGGCAAAAAAGGATTATGAGGAACGCATGGCTGTGAACATCAAAACCAGCAACAAACAGTTCTTCAAGTACATCAAAAGCAGGAAGCCAGCAAGGGAAGCGGTAGGCCCGTTAGATGACAAAGGAACAAAGGGTGTGCTAAAAGATGACAGGGAGATTGCAGAAAAGCTGAATGAATTCTTTGCATCTGTCTTCACCCAAGAGGAGGTGAGGAAAATTCCTGCACCTGAACCAAGCTTCTTAGGAGGCGAATCCGAGGAACTAACGAAGATAGTGGTAGACAAGGAAGAAGTTCTGGCAGCCATTGATAAACTAAATGCTACCAAATCCCCTGGCCCAGATTGCATTCACCCAAGAGTTCTTAAAGAGCTCAAGCATGAAATTGCTGATGTTCTCACTTTAATATGCAACTTATCCTTGAAATCAGGCTCCATCCCTGAAGACTGGAAGATGGCCAATGTCACACCAATCTTTAAGAAAGGATCTAGGTGTTACCTGGGAAATTACAGGCCAGTCAGTTTGACATCTGTTCCTGGTAAATTAGTAGAATCTGTCATTAAAGATAAAATTATAAAACATGTACAAAAGCAAGACCTGCTGAGAAAGAGTCAGCATGGCTTTTGCAGAGGCAAATCCTGTCTTACAAACTTACTAGAGTTCTTTGAGGATGTAAATAGGCATGTGGATAAGTGGACATTGTCTACTTGGATTTCCAAAAGGCTTTTGACAAAGTTCCTCACCAGAGACTATTGAGAAAACTCAGCAATGAAGGAATAAGAGGGGAAGTCCTCCTATGGATTAAAAACTGGTTGAGAAACAGGAAGCAAAGAGTGGGTGTAAATGGGAAATTCTCACAATGGAGAGATGTGGAGAGTGGTGTCCCCAAGGATCCGTGATTGGGACCAGTGCTCTTTAACCTATTCATAAAATGACCTGGAAGTAGCGTGGTAGCGTGGTGGCCAAGTTTGCAGATGATACCAAATTATGTAGGGTGGTGAGAACCACAAAGGATTGCGAAGAGCTCCAAGCGGACCTTGATAAATTAGGTGAGTGGGCTAAGAAATGGCAAATGCAGTTCAATGTAGCAAAATGCAAAGTGGGGCAAAAAATCGGGGCAAAAAATCCAAACTTCACATACACGCTACAAGGGTCAGTGCTATCAGTCACAGACCAGGAAAGGGATTTGGGTGTCTTAGTTGATAGTTCCATGGGAATGTCAACTCAGTGTATGGCAGCTGTGAAAAAGGCAAACTCTATGCTGGGGATAATCAGGAAAGGAATTGATAATAAAACTGCAAAGATTGTCATGCCCTTATATAAAGCCGTGGTGCGACCACACTTGGAGTACTGTGTTCAGTTCTGGTCACCACATCTCAAAAAGGATATCGAAGAGATAGAAAAAGTGCAGAGAAGGGCAACGAGGATGATTGAGGGACTGGAGCACCTTCCTTATGAGGACAGGCTGCAGCGTTTGGGACTCTTTAGTTTGGAGAGGAGACGTCTGAGGGGGGATATGATTGAAGTCTATAAAATTATGCATGGGGTAGAAAATGTTGACAGAGAGAAATTTTTCTCTCTTTCTCACAATACTAGAACCAGGGGGCATTCATTGAAAATGCTGGGGGGAAGAAAGAACTAATAAAAGGAAACACTTCTTCACGCAACGTGTGATTGGTGTTTGGAATATGCTGCCACAGGAGGTGGTGATGGCCACTAACCTGGATAGCTTTAAAAGGGGCTTGGACAGATTTATGGAGGAGAAGTCAATTTATGGCTACCAATCTTGATCCTCTTTGATCTGAGATTGCAAATGCCTTAACAGTCCAGGTGCTCGGGAGCAACAGCCGCAGAAGGCCATTGCTTTCACATCCTACATGTGAACTCCCAAAGGCACCTGGTGGGCCACTGCGAGTAGCAGAGAGCTGGATTAGATGGACTCTGGTCTGATCCAGCTGGCTTGTTCTTATGTTCTTGTGAGCACTTTGTACGACACCAGCCGCGGAGCGCAGTTGTTGAAAGGACTTGCTTCGTTGAGCGATTTTTGAATACACCATTGTGGGACCTCTGGAGCATTGCGGCATCACTGTAGTGTCATTTCTGCAGCAGCGGCCAAGCAAATTCCCCGCCCATAATGAAGAAGAAGAAGAAGAAGAAGAAGAAGAAGAAGAAGAAGAAGAAGAAGAAGAAGAAGAAGAAGAAGAAGAAAAAGAAGAAGAAGAAGAAGAAGAAGAAGAGGAGGAGGAGGAGGAGGAGTAGTTTGGATTTATATCCCCCCTTTCTCTCCTGTAGGAGACTCAAAGGGGCTTACAATCTCCTCACCCTTCCCCCCTCACAACAAACACCCTGTGAGGTGGGGCTGAGAGAGCTCCGTAGAGCTGTGACTAGGCCAAAGTCACCCAGCTGGCATGCGTGGGAGTGCACAGGCTAATCTGAATTCCCCAGATAAGCCTCCACAGCTCAGGCGGCAGAGCAGAGAATCAAACCCAGTTCCTTAACCTCCTTAACCTCCTACGCCACTGCTGCTCCAATTTGATTAAATGCTGTTTTTACCATTGTTTTACCAGCTTTTTTGGCCCATGTGGAAGCAGCCAAAGATACAACCCGGAAAGCCACAACACCCCGTTGATTCCGACCGTGAAAGCCTTCAACAATACAGCGGCTGATAGATTCTGCATAGAAATCCGTTGCGTGGGTTGTAGAGAACCGAAGAACTGAAATTCCTTGGGTAGACTTTGTACCTGGCTGGATTTGATACCTCTTCTGAGCGACTTAGATTTTTCTGGCTTCCTGGCTTACAAGATAATTCCCTTTGATTAACTGCAAGAGTTTAATTATCAAGTGGAAATGAAGACATAAGAAACACAATCTGTCTCCTTGCTGAGGAAAGTCAGAACCCAAGAGTATATGATGCCAAATGAAAACCAGCGCTTTGTATCTTGAGCTCTCCTTTCGCGTTGTGGGCCAGGGAGCCATCCGAGGGTCACCGAGAGGGTCCAGGCAGAATTCAGGTTTGATCAATGATCACAAAGACTTTGTTCCGAAATTTTCATATGTTCTGTGATCCGAAAGAGCGGACGATGAGCAGAGATCGCAAGCGAGGATGATTAAATGATGGCTAATTAATGGAGCTTGTGGAGTTGTATTAAAGCTTGATTTCAGAAATGCACGGAGAGCAGTAATTTCTTACTTGAGCTCTTTCCCTTTCTTTTTTTTTAAAAATGGGATCATTATGAAATGTTCCAGAAGGTTCACACAGAAGTACGATCCATCGAGATCAGTTCTGTCTATTTTGACAGGTAGCAGCTCTTCTAGGGTTCAGTTGGAGGTCACTTGATACCTGATCCTTTTAATTGGAGATTCTGAGGATCGAACATGGTACCTTCTGCATGCCAAACAGGTCTTGCATTACTGAGCCACAGCCTTCCCACACATTTTCCAGAAGATGTGTTTTGTGAAAATCCAAGCAAACATCTGTCACCTTTACATTAGAAACTGAATGGTCAAGACACATAAAATTATAAGAACATAAGAACATAAGAACAAGCCTGCTGGATCAGACCAGAGTCCATCTAGTCCAGCTCTCTGCTACTCACAGTGGCCCACCAGGTGCCTTTGGGAGCTCACATGCAGGATGTGAAAGCAATGGCCTTCTGCGGCTGTTGCTCCCGAGCACCTGGTCTGCTAAGGCATTTGCAATCTCAAGAGGATCAAGATTGGTAGCCATAAATCGACTTCTCCTCCATCCATCTGTCCAAGCCCCTTTTAAAGCTATCCAGGTTAGTGGCCATCACCACCTCCTGTGGCAGCATATTCCAAACACCAATCGCACGTTGTGTGAAGAAGTGTTTCCTTTTATTAGTTCTAATTCTTCCCCCCCAGCATTTTCAATGGATGCCCCCTGGTTCTAGTATTGTGAGAAAGAGAGAAAAATTTCTCTCTGTCAACATTTTCTACCCCAGGCATAATTGTATAGACTTCAATCATATCCCCCCTCAGACGTCTCCTCTCCAAACTAAAGAGTCCCAAATGCTGCAGCCTCTCCTCATAAGGAAGGTGCTCCAGTCCCTCAATCATCCTTGTTGCCCTTGTTGCCAGGGTGGGGGATTCTCCACCTTGGGGTGTCTCCCCCCAGTACAGTTCATCCAGCTAGTGGGAGGACCTACTAGCAGCAAACTGAGACCTAACTAAACCTCTGTTGCCAATGATGCATGGACATTACTTCCAATGCTCCCTGGAAGTGACATCATCGCATCGCTGGTGATGCATGGACGCTCTGGTATTTGAGCAAAAACTCTGCAGTAAAAACAGTTTTTACCATAGAGGTTTTTCCAAAATGACCCCATGTTGTCAGTGATGTGATGAAGTCACTTCCAGTTCATGCAGGAACATATGTGGCCATATCACTGCCGACACAGGCCCGGGCCTCAGTTTGCTGCTCTCAACGACAGGGTGGTGATGGAAACTGTTGCCAAGTTGCAGCCATTTTTTAGTGACTCCACAGGGTTTTCAAAGCAAGAAACGAACAGACGTGGATTGCCATTGCCTGCCTCTGCAGAATAGCCCTGAACTTTCTTGGTAGCCTCTCATTTAAGTAAAATCAGGGCTGACTCAGAGGTGGGATCCAGCAGGTTCTCACAGGTTCCCGAGAGTGGGTTACTAATTATTTGTGCGTGCCGAGATGGGATTACTAATGGCTGATTTTGCCACGTGATTTATGCCTTAGTTACGCCCCTCCTCTCAGCAGTAGCGTGAAGAACTTGAAGCAGTCTAGCAGGAGGTGCACCGGCATGCGTGGCAGCCTGCACCTGCGTGCATTCGTTTCCCGCCCAAGGACCGGCGCAGCGGCTGCATCCTTGCCACGGCCTCGCCTAGGAATGCCCCACCCCCAGAATGCCACGCCCCCGTCATTCCCTGCCCAGCCCCATTGGCACTACGTTACAGTTTGAATCCCACCACTATGGCAACCTGTTACTAAAATTTTTGTATCCCACCACTGGGCTGACTGCTTAGCTGCTGAGATCTGACGAAATCAGGCTAGCTTGGATCCTTTGGATCAGGAACTCTGCAACATAGCAACACAACATTGAAAACATAAACAAAAAAAGGGTTACGTGATGTAGAAAACCAACCAGGGGATAACATGAGGCACAGCAATGGCCTCTTGTGATGCAATTGAAAAGACCAATCTTATTGTAAAAAATATATATATATTATAAAAAACACTTGTCCTAAATCCCACAAAGACTTCAAAAATTGATATGCAGCTATTTATAGCCAACTTGTCCTCCATGAAAAAGAATAGATTGTCTAGGGGGCGGCTTCTCTTAACAGAAAGGTTCCGTAACCCCTTTGTGAATAACTTCCTCTCTGCATGAGGAATGTTTAGGTCATGCAGACCTGCAATGCAAAAGGCCTCAATCAGATTCACCAAAGGACAACAGGAAATTACCCTCACTGTTAAAATTAAGCAGCTGGGTTCATACAGGAAGTGTTTAGATGTGAAACCAAGCTTCTGCAAGGCTCGTTTCTGTTATCTGGGTAATTCACTTGTTGTAGGGTACGTGCAGTGGTGGGATTCAGCCGGTTCACACCACTTTGGCAGAACCGGTTGTTAAAATGGTGCGTGTAAACAATCAGTTGTTAAATTATTTGAATCCCACCACTGGGTATGTGCATAAGAACATAACATAAGAACATAAGAACTAGCCTGCTGGATCAGACCAGAGTCCATCTAGTCCAGCTCTCTGCTACTCGCAGTGGCCCACCAGGTGCCTTTGGGAGCTCACGGGCAGGAGGTGAAAGCAAGGGCCTTCTGCTGCTGCTGCTCCTGAGCACCTGGTCTGCTAAGGCATTTGCAATCTCAGATGAAGGAGGATCAAGATGGGTAGCCATAGCTCGACTTCTCCTCCATCAATCTGTCCAAGCCCTTTTTAAGGCTATCCAGGTTAGTGGCCATCACCACCTCCTGTGGCAGCATATTCCAAACACCAATCACACGTTGCGTGAAGAAGAAATGCATGCATTTTTGTATACAACGTCCTTTATTCGACCTGCCAGTTTTTCCAGGAGAGCTGATCCCTCTGGTTTGAAGATCAGCTGTAATTCTGGGAGACTTCCAAAGCCCCATCTGTTGCTCCAGAGGACAAATCCAAATCTAATGGGCGTAAGGTACATGGTATAGATTTGTGTTGCATATTAGGAGCAACTGCCTAGTGGTATGAGCCTTTTAACTATGCAACCAGTTAGCTAAGGAGGGGAGAGATCAGAGGTGGGATCCAGCAGGTTCTCACAGGTTCCCGAGAGTAGGTTACTAATTATTTGTGTGTGCCGAGAGGGGGTTGCTAATTGGTGATGTTGCCACATGATTTTTGCCTTAGTTACGCCCCTCCTCTCAGCAGTAGCGCGCAGAACTTGAAGCAGTCTAGCAGGAGGCGCACCGACGTGCGTGGCAGCCTGCGCCTGCGTGCATTCGTTTCCCGCCCAAGGACCGGCGCAGTGGCTGCGTCCTTGCCACAGCCCCGCCCAGGAATGCTCCACCCCCAGAATGCTCAGCCACGCCCCCGCCATGCCCCGCCTAGCCCCATTGGCGCTATGCCACAGTTTGAATCCCACCACCATGGGAACCTGTTACTAAAATTTTTGGATCCCACCACTGGGAGAGACTCTTCTTCACTAGTGGATATTTGTGGTCATTCAAGGGTGTTGCTTTTTTGGATTTCCGGCCATAATCATGGGGTTGGACCAGCCAGTTTAGAAGGCCTTTACAAATTCTGACATCCTTTTGCCTGGTCTGTCTTCCTCAAATTCTTGAATCGGCGTAGAAAAGTTTTGTATCACCTTGATCCTCCACATAGTGGTGGGGTGAACTAGCTGGGTGGCATCATTATATAGGGTTGCCAGTTCTGGCTTGGGAAATACGAGGAGATTTGGGGGCGGAGCTTGGGGAGGGTGGGGTTTAGGGAGGGGCCTCAATGGAGTACAACGCTATAGGGGGCACCTTCCAAAGCTGTCTCCTGAGGAACTGATCTGTGTTTTCTAGAGGCCAGTTGTAATGGCAAGAGATATCCGGCTACCTGGAGGTTGGCAATACTTGGAGAAATGGCTGCTTTGAAGAAACAGAGTTTGGATTGTTACTCCACATTTCCCAACCTCATGGCGGCTTACAAACTCCTTTCCTTCCTCTGCCCACACCTTGGGAGGTAGGTGGGGCTGAAAGAGTTCTGAGAGAACTGTGACTGGCCCAAGGTCACCCAGCAGGCTTCATGTGCAGGAGTGGGGGAACGATCCAGTTCACCAGAAACGAGTTTGCAGCTCATGTGAAGGAGTGGGAAATTAAACCCGGTGCTCCAGTTTAGAGTCCACCTTCTCTTAACCACTACATCATGCTGGAAAGTGGACACTTTGACATTCTGTCCTGTTTGTTGTTCTGGCAGATCTCCAGTTGTTCCAGGAAATTGCCAGCAACCACTTCATGACTGGCAACCACTTAATGACTGGCGCAGGGACATAGGTATAGATTTTTTATGGGGGGGTTCAGGGGTGGGGCCACACCCCCACCCGCCCCAGGGCATGGCCACGCCTCCCCAAGTCCCACCCCTAGCCTAGCGCTTATAAAAGCAGCTCTCCGAGGCCGGGGATGGCAGACTCCCCTGCCCTGTCCTGCCCTCCCCTGGAGGAAATGGAGCCTGGTGCAAAATCTGAGTCTCTCCTAATGATACCACCCAGGTTTGGTGAAGTTTGGTTCAGGGGGTCCAAAGTTATGGACCCTCAAAGGTGTAGCCCTCATCTCCTATTAGCTCCCATTGGAACAATGGGGGACGGGGGCACCCCCTTTGGGAGTCCATAGCTTTAGACTCCCTGGACCAAACTTCACAAAACCTGGGTGATATCAATAAGAGACTCTCCTGATAATACACCCCAGGTTTGGTGAAGGTTGGTTCAGGGGGTCCAAAGTTATGGACCCTCAAAGGTGTAGCCCCCATCTCCTATTAGCTCCCATTGGAAACAATGGAGGATGGGGGCACCTCTTTTGGGAGTCCATAACTTTGGATCCCCTGAACCAAACCTCACCAAACCAGGGTTGTATCATCAGGAGAGTCCCCCAAACAATCCCTGAAAGTTTCGTGTTGCTAGCCCAAATAATGCGCCCCCTGCAGGCCCAAAACTGAAAAAGCACTAAAATGTTTTAATAACCCACAAACTGAGGGGCGGAGCTTCGGACATGAATGGGGGGGGGTTCAAACCCGAGAAAACCCCCCCCCCACCTACATGCATAGACTGGCGGGAGGCTTCCATGACTCTTCTACATTATGCAAAAAAAAATCAGCTTCATTTAAATTGAAACTCAACCTATAACTCTTTTAAAATTCATGGGAGCTGAGCGGCAGTGTCATATTGCTAAGTTATGTGTTGGCACTCTGGCGTTTGCCACCAGCGATGACGAAAAACATGACATTGGTTTTCCTCGCTGCCTTTCGCCCCCAAGAGTGTGATTGTCGTGCAATAATTATAAGCTGCCTCGCACGCCAGTTCTGCTGGGGGAATCCGCTCGTGGAACTGTTTCCCCGGAATCGTTGTTTAATAAATAAAAAAGAGCGAGAGGTTTTGCAAGGAAGGAGTTATGCGGGAGGGGGAACTTGTGAGCTGGTCTCATACTAATGTAACCCCCATGCTCAGAATGGGTTGACCCAGAAAGGGGTGGAGACCCAAAGCAGGAGGAGGCTGCCGAGCTCATGTAGTTTGGAGAAGACAAGGCTACTAGACTTGGACCTTGATTGGTATAAGCCCTTAACACCTTGTTAAAGTAACTGCAATGTTGTTGGGAACTACTGGGAAGGTACTTGTTTATTTTTGCTATGTTGTAAATGTTGGAGTTTATTCTCTGCTTCCCTGAACTGCCTTCTTGGGGTCATCTTCTGAGCTCACTCTGTATCCCCTCACCTGTTTATTTGTAGCATTTTAGCTGTTTGTTCTTTTATTTGGTGGGGGTAATCTTCAAAGTGTTGCGTATACAAGGAGTACAGGATTGCAGCACAAAGCTGTGAAGCATTGAAGCATCGATTCAACTTAAAAAAGGAAAAAAATAACAAAATGGCAGCCAAGAATCATTTCAAGGGGGTGAGCACAAACAAAAGTGTGTGTGTGTGGGGGGGGGGAGGGGATTGAAAACATTTTACAAACGTTTTGGGAGATTTGTGCAAAAAAGGGCTAATGTGACTGCTGGTGTAACCCCCATGCTCAGAATGGGTTGACCCAGTAAGGGGTGGAGACTCAAAGCAGCAAGAGGCTGCAGCAGACCTCATGTAGTTGGAGGAGACAAGGCTACCAGACTCGGACCTTGATTTGTATAAACCCTTAACACCTTGTTAAGGTAACTGCAATATTGTTGGGAACTACTGGGAAGGTAGTTGTTATTTTTGCTATGTGGTAAATGTTGGAGTTTATTGTTTCAGGGTTTCTTTTTGTGGTTGTAATGGGTGAGAGTTCTCCTGGAAACCTTCATCATGTTGAATCCTGTTCATCAAGCCCTTGGAGTCTTCAGGAGCCAGCCCACTTGCAAGAAGACATGGACTTGGCAGTATCAGGAGACTGTAACTAAAAGGACTTGAAAATGCAACCTGAACAGGACCTTGAAGTGTGATGTTAAATGTTGATGTTATGTGTTAAGAAAGTAAACCATTTTGTTTTTAAAAATTGTTGTTGCAAACTCATCACAGAACCCACAGTTAGAGGTTACACTGGCATCTTATTATTTTTTTAAAAAAAATTCCCAGAGTGGCAGCGGACAATTGGAGTAGGGGGTGAGGAAAGCCCCGACCCAAGTGGGCGCCTGACTCCTTCCTGCCTGGTGCACAGACTGACTCTATACAGTCATGTCAGACAATGAGTAATGGGCAGTTTGCTAAGTGAAGACCCATCCGCAGTCTCTCTGTCTCCTCGATTTAGCCTTAGAGTCTCTAACTATTATTCCCCAACCACTTGCCATTTCAAGACAAGGGTTTGGAATACAGAACCAATCCCAGCATGCTCTGGGGCTCAGGAAGAAAGCACCTGAAATCTGGTCTCCTTCTGCAGCACAGTTGAAGTGACTTTCATACTGTCACTTCTGTTCAGATTTTTCATAATAATAGCAATATTTGTGTACACAATCCATTATTAACTGGAAAGAGCACAACATTAATTATCGCACTGAATTGTTCATCTGTGGGTTATTTTCTCCTTCCCTTCTCCCCTTTAGCTAACCTGTCAGGGTCTAATAATTGTTGCCATGAACTGGGTTGGGCAAGGGTCCCCGAGGAAGGTGAATTCTCGTGTTCCATTAGTGAGAATACGTATAGATCATTTTCAGTGCTAATCTAGGACTAAAATCAATTACGTCTCTTGTATTTAAGAATTAGACCGACTCGCTATGGGAGAAGGATAAAGGGGAAAAATACATTCCTCCCATTATGTCTAATTACAATTGTAAAACATTTTCCTTTGAAATGTAATTGCCGCCTGTTGAGACCATCTCTGCCGAGCTTAAATTGTTTAGTCAACTCATTTGATTGTCTTTCAAGTTCCTCCTTGGGACAGATTCACATGGTGAAGAAAGCGATTTCTGGCATTTGGCGCAGCTTGCAAGGAGTTTCATAGGATTGGGCGCGTTAAAGAAGTGGGTGTTCATATCACTTTTGAGTTTGCTCTGCCCACTTAGGGTTGTTATCCAGGCCCTAATGGCGGCTCCTTCCACCTGCTCTGCCCGAATGTTCTGTGAAAGAACTCAGGAGCAGCAGTGGCGTAGGAGGATAAGAGCTTGTGTATCTAATCTGGAGGAACCGGGTTTGATTCCCCGCTCTGCCGCCTGAGCTGTGGAGGCTTATCTGGGGAATTCAGATTAGCCTGTGCACTCCCACACACGCCAGCTGGGTGACCTTGGGCTAGTCACAGCTTCTCGGAGCTCTCTCAGCCAGTGGCATAATGTCCATTGGGCAAAGTGGGCAGCTGCCCAGGGCTCAGGAATTTTGCAGGGCATGCTCCTGCGTTTTTATTTTTTTGTGTTTTTTTCATGTTGTGGCCTGCAGGGGGTGTATTTTTAGAGGTATTGCAACCAGGGTATCATAAGGAGACTGTCCTGATGATACCCCCCAAGTTTGGTGAAGTTTGGTTCAGGGGGGCCAAAGTTATGGGCCCTCAAAAGTGCAGCCCCATTTCCTTAGCTCCCATTGGAAACAATGGGGGAGAGGGGCTACCCCTTTGGGGGTCCATAACTTTGGATCCCTGAACCAAACTGCACCAAACTTGAGGGCATCATCAGGGGAGGAGGACGGAAGAGCTCTATCGCCTTCTGCTGCCCATAGGGGGCATCAAACTCAGGTTTTGCCCAGGGCTCCAGTTTGCCTCGCTACGTCCCTGCTCTCAGCCCCACCCACCTCACAGGGTGTTTGTTGTGAGGGGGGGAAGGGCAAGGAGATTGTGAGCCCCCTTGAATCTCCTACATGAGAAAAGCAGGGTATAAATCCAAACTCTTTTCTTCTTCTTCTTCTTCTTCTTCTTCTTCTTCTTCTTCTTCTTCTTCTTCTTCTTCTTCTTCTTCTTCTTCTTCTTCTTCTTCTTCTTCTTCTTCTTCTTCTTCTTCTTCTTCTTCTTCTTCTTCTTCTTCTTCTTCTTCTTCATACCTTTCCAGTATGATGTTAGTGTCCTGTAATTTTCTGTATATCTCTGTGTGCACTTATGTTGCCCCTAGCTGTGGAATTGCTCTCTGCTCCCCTTTCAAACATAATAATAGTTAATTACATTTGAAGTTTTGAAAACAGTATTCAAGTGTTTGGTTACAGTGATTACTGCATTCAATTTGTGAACGAGGATCGCAGTGGGCGATTCTGTTTCCATGCACAGTCACACGCTTCTGCTATGCTTAGAGTTTCCGGCTCCTGATTGAGAAAATCCTGGGGGCGGAGCTTGGGGAGGGTGGGGTTTGGGTTGGCGAGTGACCACAGCAAGGTATAATGCCAAAGCAGCCATCTTCTCTAGGGGAACTGATCTCTATGGTCTGGAGACACAGTTGTAATTTTGGGAAATCCCCAGGCTCCATCTGGAGGTCAGGAACCCTGACTATGTTGCATGAATTTTCTGCAGTGCCCACTCCCTCCTGTTACCAGACCAACCCATGGGGAGTGGATGGGGACTCTGTTTTAAGACAGTGCTGCATCTACCCATCCTGCCAATGTAACCCCTATGTTCAGAATGGGTTGACCCAGAAAGGGGGTGGAGACTCAAAGCAGCAGAAGGCTGCAAAAACTGGTGAAGTTGGAGGAAGCCAGGCTACCAGGCTGGGACCTTGATTTAATTCTTTATAAGCTCTTAACACCTTGTTTAAGGTAACTGCAAAGTTGTTGGGAACTAGTGGGAAGGGAGTTGTTTATTTTTGCTATATTTGTAAATGTTAGAATTAATTGTTTCAGGGCTTGCTATGTATGTAGTTGATGGGAGTTCGTTTGGGGACCTTCATCATCTTGGATCCCATTCACCAAGCCTCTGAAGTCTTCATAAGCCAACCACCAGCAGGAAGAATTGGACTTGGCATTATCAGTAGATTGTCAAGATAAGGACTTGAAATGCAACCTAAAAGGACTGTAAATTGGTAATGTTAAATGTTAATGTTAAAAGTGTTATTTGTTAAGGAAGTAAACCATTTTGTTTTAAAATTTAGTTCTTTGCAACTCCTTCCAAGTTCTGCCCCACAGAACCCACAGATAGAGGTTACACCAACTCTTGGGGTGCCTAGTAGGCAGAGCCAAAATGGGGACCCCACATTCTACATTGGCTTGGGCATCCGCAAGGAGTAAAATCCTGTCTGGGCTTGCCCTCACTCACATCCACTTTACAAATAGCCACCACCTCCTTCCTAAAAGCATTTCCATCTCCAGCCCTGGCTATATACTCTGCAAAGACTGACTTGTTAATGAGTTTGCCCCAAGTATTCCTGTCAATGTTGCATTAACCCAAGAACTTCTCCCTCTGACTAATCTCTCTCTGAGGACCAACTCATTTACATTGTGCAGAAGCTGTAATTTAATCAGCTACCTTCCCCCTTTTTGGGCACTCCCAAGCTTGGCCCATCAAGCTAATACCTCAGCCATTAGATTACCAACTCAACACTTAAGGTTGATGTCTGCCTCTTGTCTTTCCCTGGAAAGGCAGGACTTTTCTTTGCCTTGAGATATTAAGGACCACTCTGCATAACCCCGAGGGTCCCTTTTTTCCTATAAGAAGCTCCTGTAAAGGATTCAATGGTGTTGATGATCGGGACAGCCGCCTGGCCTTGACTGCATTCCATAACCCGGGCGATGGGCCAGCATCTGCGGCGGAGACTCTGGCGGAGACCTTATCTCTGCGAGAGAGATGAGAACTCCGTTCCCATGGGAATCCGGGAGGGGGGATGGGATGGACAGAGTTATAACCTGTGCTTCTGGCGGGAGACTTTATTCCTGCCACGTCGTGTACGTGAGCTTTCTAGGATGTCTGAATAAACGGTCTTTTACACCAAAAAGCCTTTTATTTCTGCTTCTATGGAATTCCTTACATTGTGGCAGGAATCTTAGTTCATCTATCTCCCCAGTGCAGCGGACCTCTGGTGTCTTGGCATGGAGAGGTTGAATATTCCTGAATCTGTGGAAGGTGCGGTAGCCCCCAAAGAGGGCTCCAAGCTTTCCCTTATGGATTTGGAGGAACCGGCGGGAGAACGGGTCTCGCTGGTAACTCTTTCCCGTCCTCGTATCAACACGAGTCTTCCCTTACTCCATTGGGACGAGGGACGAGGAGACGATCATGTGGACTTGCATGAGTCGTTTGGGGCGCTGTCTATGGATCGAGCGCCTGTGGATCGGATATCTGCCCGTTTCCGTGTGGATTACAAACCTCAGATGCAACCTGTCACGGAGGAGACGGGTCTGACCACCTTTCATGCGGCAACACAGGAGTCCATTGAACGATTCCTGGACTCGTATTTTGGTGATGCTCCCAGAATCCACCGTGGCATAGCACTGGGGCCCGATCGAGAAGACCACCCGTTGAAACCGGGACTATATGAGGATTGGAGGGAGGTATCCGTGCCAGCTTCCGATCGGACCCCCCAGATCCGGATCAGCAGCTGCACCTGAGGTGCCCGATGGAGCCGCCCGGTGGGCACGAGGTCCTACATTCTGATGAAGAGGAATCCGAGAAAGCCTGCCTTCCCATCCGGATCTATTCCCCTCCCATCAAAGAGCTGGGATGAGGGAAGTGGGCGACTGCGAGATGCCCAGGAAGCATGGGCCCGTGGAACGCCAGCTATGGGAAGAGGAGCGAGAGCAGCTGCAGCAAGAGCGTGAAAACCTGCAAAGGGCGGGAACAGCAGCGCCAAAGAAATCCCAACTGAATTGGACCGTGCCAAGGCAGCTGCAGCGGCAATATGTGCAGAACCTATCAGTCCATGATAAAGTCCTGGAACACTCCAAACTGGACTTACAGCGTCAGCAGCCAGCGTGAAGGCCTTCGTCGCATAGAAGTGAACTAACTGCAGCTGTTCAACGAGACGAACTGGCCAAACTGGAACGAGAGAAAGCAGCTTTGCATGCGCACCAGGATGCCTTTGACTTCGCAAGGAGAGATTTAGCCGCCTTTGGAGAAGGAACTGAAGAAGCAGCAGGACAAGATGCCCCAAGTTGGAGTCTACGCTGTCACTGGTACAGCCAACGCCAGAGGGCGACGCTGCTGGGTCCTGCTACTCAGCATCTGCCACCTTCCAAAGACCGGCTCCCACCAGAACACCAGCGCACCGGGCGTTGGTACCCCACCTCCACCGATTCCGCCCTCCCTGCGCCGCTGCCTCAGCTATCTTGCTTAACCGCCTTGGCCAGCGGTATAAGGACCCGATGGAGAGGATATTACAGACCTCCAATACCTGCCCGCTTTGATGGGACCGCTTCCAAACTTCCCTACTTCATCCTACAACTTCGATGCCCACATGGAGGACTATGACGATTTGTACCCGGTCTGAACAGCGAAAAATCACGGGACGCCGGTTCCGTCTTGGATGGAGGCGGCAGCCGACTGGTTTGTGACTTTTGATCTGCAAGGGAGGATACTGCGCCGCCGCGGTGCCTCGCGTTCCTCCAAGCGCCAGGGCTTCGCTTCCAAGATCCGGGTGCTGAAAATGAAGCCATCCGCACCATCAAATCTATTCAGCAAGGCAACCGCCGTTTTGCAGAATTTGCCCGTGAATTTCGATGCGGCGCTACTCGACTCCCTCCTGAGTGGCCTGAGCGCATGAAATGTGAATACTCTCGGATGCTGTCGGCCTTAAACTGCGTGAAAGCGGTGTTTCTTATTCCGGATCCCCGCACTATTGCTGATTGGATCGAATTAGGATCTCAAGTGGCGTCTCGCTTGGATTACGGCTTCGTGCGGGGGGCCATGCGCCCAAAACCCGCTGCCCTACGACCACCACGCTGGGCTTCGCCAAATCAAGCCCAGCAGCCTCTACCCGGAAACCACCTCCGAGCACCCGTGCGCCGCAGGTTGTGTCTTTACTGCGGAGGACGGGTCATCTAGCTGCCAACTGCCCGAAAAAACAGAAGCTAACCGCTCCGGCCGCCGCACTCCCATCTGCCAAGCCACCACGCCAAATCCGGGCGGCCCTAACGAGTCGTCTAAAGGCAGTTACCGGCGACCCAGAGGAGAGCAGCTGTTTGCCTCTCTTCAGCCCATGGATATGGGTTCGACTCCAGATGCGGTGGTGAGAGCGAAGCTCCCATTACGATTCAAGCGTTCTGGCCAACCCCGCTAAGCATACTTTCGTATTATAGCCTCAGCCCCTTTGTAGATTCTGGGTGCTCCATTTGTTTAATGCCCCAGGTGGCGGAGGAACTTGGACTAGACCGAAGTCCCCTGGCTAAGCTTCCATACCGTTCACCCAAATGGACGCAGTCCTCTCGGGAGGCGAAGGACGGCCCAGTTCAAAGCATAGCCGGTCCTCCTCGTAAGCTGACCATTGGGAGAAAATTAGTTTTATTCTGGCGGTGGCCAAACACTCCATAGTCCTGGGCATGCCATGGTTGTTGTTGCATGAACCAAAATTCATTTGGAAAGAAAGGATCTTAGAATTCACTGACCCTCCCTACCCGGAGAACACATGAATTGGGGAAAACTCACCTCCTCATGACATACCCCGGCTTCATCAGCGATGCGCTCTAATTGCTCGATTCTACCCGGCATTCCAATCGGGCTTACCAAGATTTAGCCAGAGTATTTCAGGGGAGGCAGAATGCGATCAATTGCCACCCCATAGAGACACTGACTGCAAAATCATTATTACAGCCAGGCTTGCGAACTGCCCAAGGGTAGAATCTACCGCATGAAGTCCCAATGAGGAGAAGGAACTTCGTGCCTTCTTAGACAAGAACCTGTTCAGCGGGTTCATCTGACCGGGCTACCAAACACACATACATGCTGCTCCTGTATTGTTTGTTAAAAAAAGGATGGGTCTTTAAGGCTCTGCACGGATTACCGAGGACTCAATGCGGTTTCCCTGTCCAATAAATACCCTTTGCCATTAATCAAGGACCTTTTAGATGCATTGGGCAAGGGGCAGCATTTTACTAAGTTGGACTTAAGAGAAGCTTACTACAGGGTCAGGATTGCGGAAGGCTATGAACATTTGACTGCATTTAACACAAAATTTGGACAGTATGAATACTTAATAATGCCATTCAGGTTAAGTGGGGCCCCGGAGCTTTTATGGCCCTTATCAACGAAGTTCTCCATGATTTATTATACAAAGGGAGTAGTGGTGTACTTAAGATGATGTTTTAATTTATTCACAAACCATGGAGGAGCATGAAGCATTGTTTGGGAAGTATTGAAACGAAACGCTTGCTCAACAACTCCTCTTTGCCAAACTTTCTAAATGTTGTTTCCACCAAACCTCTATCGACTATTTGGGTTACCGGATCTCTTCCGAGGGGCTAAAATGGATCCTGGTAAGATTGAAGCAGTCCTCCAATGGCCTGCCCCTACCAATCGAAAGGAACTCCAATCTTTCCTAGGGTTTGCTAATTTCTATCGTGACTTTATACCCCAATTAAGCTGAACTGACTTCTCCCACTCACAGACCTCTTACGCACTAAGGGTAAAGATCCACAGGCTGCCAAGCCCGGGGCCCCCCTTTCCTGGTCTAAAGAATGTCAGACAGCCTTTCAGCGTTTAAAATCAGCTTTTACTACGAACCTATCCTAAAACACCCTGACCCAGATCTTCCGCTTGTGGTTCATGTGGATGCTCTCGGACAAAGCGCTTTGGTGCAGCCCTGTTGCAGAGAAATAAAGATGATAGGCTGGTTCCGTGTGCTTATTTATCAAAGAAATTCTCCGATTGCTGAGCTCAACTGGACTGTAGGGGATAAAGAGACTCTGCGGCCATCAAAGTAGCATCTTTCCACTTAGAAAAGCCACTGGCTGGAGGGGCTAAACACCCCTTTCAAGTTTGGTTGGATCACAAGAACTTGGCATGCCTCTTTCCACCCCTCAAGATGTCCGCCAAACAACTCCGTTGGGCCAATTTCTTTTCGTTTCTCTTTCACTGTCCCATTTTTCCCGGAAAAACCAATAAACTGGCTGATGCGGCTCTACATTACCTGCCGAGGAGGGTGGAGCTGCCTGCGGGATATCCCTGCGACTGTTCTCTCCCCCCTCCCAATTGGGGCTGGCTGTCACTCGATCTCAGACGTCCACTCCTCCTTCTCCACCCATTCCCAGCCTGGTCTCTCCTTTCCCTACGAGAACTTCGAGGCCGGAGACTCGCGAGCCAGCCACCAGCGGAGGAAGGTGACTCCCAATTGCACCTGGAGAATGGTGTTTGGCCCGGCGAGGGATTGTTGAGTGCGTGCCTCCCCTCCGTAAGCAGGTTCTCGAGGCCTGTCATGATGCCCTTCGGCTGGACATTTTGGCTTCCTAAAACTCTCTGCATTTGGCCCGCCCGTCAATTTTGGTGGCCTTAGCGATGTAAGGACATTGAGACATATATCAAAGGTTGCTCTGTTTTATTAGGAAGCCAAAACCGTTCGAAAACCCCATGGTCTGTTGAAGCCTCTCGGTGGCCTCCCGCCCCTGGGAAGTCATCTCCATGGATTTTATTACTGCGGATTTGCCAGAAAGTCATGGCAACACGGTCTCGTGGGTGGTGGTGGACTTATTTTCTAAACAAGCCCATTTCATCCCATGTGCTTCCATCCCCTCGGCTCCTAAGTTAGCTGGCCTGTTCATTCAGCATATTTATCATCTACACTCCGCCCGTTAAGGTGGTCTCCGACCCGCGGGCCCCAATTCATTTCAAAGTTCTGGAAAGCTTTTCTGGGCTTGTTGGGGCCGCCCGCACGAATGCCATCCCTACCACGTTCAAAGTGACGGTGAGTGGGAGAGAAACTAACAGAACCCTGGAGCAGTATTTGCGTTGTTACACCAACTATCACCAAGACAATTGGTGCGAAGTTAATTCCGTTTGCAGAATCGCCTATAATAATGCGGTTCATAGCAGTACAAAGAAAACCCTTCGAAATTGTGTCTGGTCGATCCTTCCTCCGTTGCGCAACTACTCTGCGGAAGCGTTGAATCCTCGGAGTTTCAACAGTGGATTTCATCTCTGGCCGAGGGTGGAAAGCGGTCCAGACATGCCTTACAGCAGGCTAAAGACTCCCAAAACTTCAAAGCGGATAAGCACCGCCGGATTTCCCGCTGCGTGTGAGCCTGGGTGTATTTGTCTACCAAAAAATCTCCAGAGACGTGCATAAATTTTCAAAACTGGGCAAAAGATTCATGGGGCCTTTTCAGATTACTAAAGTGATTAATGATGTCACTGCCCGATTGGACTTGCCTAATTCTCTAAGTAATATCCATCCTGTCTTCCATTCCAGTTTGCTCAAGGAGGCTCCCGTTTCCGATGCCTGGCATGACCCGCTGGAGAGACCCCCACCGACTATAATTGATGGCCACAAGCATTACTTAAAATTGACGCCATCCTGGACTCTCGTTTTAATCGCGAACGCTTTGCAATATTTAGTCTCTTGGGTGGGATATTCCTCTGGGTATAATCAATGGGTTTATTCCGAAAAGATTGACGCCCCTGCCCTCATTTCTGCTTTCCATCGCACCTTTCCGCACAAACCTGGGGGGGAGAAGTCTTTCTTAAGGGAGGCAGAGTGTAAAGGATTCAATGGTGTTGATGATCGGGACAGCCGCCTGGCCTTGACTGCATTCCATAACCCGGGCGATGGGCCAGCATCTGCGGCGGAGACTCTGGCGGAGACCTTATCTCTGCGAGAGAGATGAGAACTCCGTTCCCATGGGAATCCGGGAGGGGGGATGGGATGGACAGAGTTATAACCTGTGCTTCTGGCGGGAGACTTTATTCCTGCCACGTCGTGTACGTGAGCTTTCTAGGATGTCTGAATAAACGGTCTTTTACACCAAAAAGCCTTTTATTTCTGCTTCTATGGAATTCCTTACAGCTCCCTCTCCCAGTAGCGAGTGTTAAATATCTCTGGAAGACTCTCTGTTAATATTGTCCTACAACATGTTGTTCTTTCTTCTACAGAGCTAAGCATGGGCCGCTCAGCTCTATTCATCAGACCATTCTGCTCCAGGATCAGGTGACTATAACCCTTACTCCCCAATTCCCTACATCTGTTCCAAACCTATCCACTCAACACTACTTATATCCTAGGACTGTGCGTGTGTGCTGCTGCTTTGATTAATGTGTGTGTGTCCCCCTGTTGTCCCTAAATAAAATTGTTTATTTTGCTCTCCTGCGAAATTTTTTGCAAAAACAGATCTTGTCACACGTAGGCAACAAAGACCCCAAGCTTGCCCAACGTTTTGCTAAGCCAAACGTCTGCTTTCGCGAATGCCCCCACAATTAAAGGGACAGCATATTCCAAACACCAATCACACATTGCATGAAGAAGTGTTTCCTTTTATTAGTCCTAATTCTTCCCCCCAGCATTTTCAATGAATGCCCCCTGGTTCTAGTATTGTGAGAAAGAGATCTTGCTGGCAAATATGCCTCATTTTAAATCTTGCTGGCAAATATGCCTCATTTTATTTATTTATTTATTTTATTTTATTTTATTTATTTTTTAAGCTTTTATACCGCCCCATCCCCGGAGGGCTCTGGGCGGTGTACAGCAGAGGGAAAACAATATAAGTAGTTAAAACATTTAAAAGCAGCGACAACCATAAAAAACGTTCCTAATAAATATAATAAATTACAGTAAAATAGATGGCGTTCAATAGTCTACTATTGTAATTTCCTCCCCTCCCCCAAAAGGGGGGGGAAAGGCATCCAGTATTCTAATCTAAAAATTCCCTCCCCCCTCCAAAAGGGAGGAATGGCGAGTCTGAGATGACAGTTGGCCCAGATGTCAGATGTCAGGGCCCGGCCCAGATGTCAGGGCCGGGCCAAGGGCGGGGGCACCATCAACGGCCGGTTCCTCCAAAGGCCCGGCGGAACAGCTCCGTCTTACAGGCCCTGCGGAACTCACCATTTTACATCTTTTACTACCTGATTTTTTTTACCTGGAGATGCCATGAATCGAACTTTTCTCAGTTACACCAGAGATGTAGAGTCTGGATAATCTCTGACTTTCTCCTGCTTACAAGCATGTCTCTCACTGATCATCCACTCCAGCCTTCGTGCCATCTTTCCAAACGTTTCCCACAGTAGCCTACAAAAAACTCTCGGATCTGTTGATGAATTTAATGAGCCCGAGAGATCACCTGGAAGGACTCGTCCCAAGGGTACAGTCTGCACGAGCCTGAGCCCGACATCCATAAACATGTGCTGCTTAAAACGGAACCAGACACAAGATAAGGCAGCCAGGCAATTTGATCTGATGGATGGAGGGATTCCGAATCTGATTTGCCTGGAGAATATCTGATTGACCTTGGACTTGGAACACCTGTCGGGAGGGAAACGACTGCCTCAGTCCTTCAGCAACTCTGCTGGTTTATCTTTTCAAAGGGAGGTATCGTGGCACAGTGTACATCACCGCAGCTCTGCAAGCATCAAGGAAGGATGTAGAACAGGATTATCAAGACTAGGAGCCCTTCCGCACATGCAAAATAGTGCACTTTCAATCCACTTTCAATGCACTTTGCAGCTGGACTTTACTGCACGGAATAGCAAAATCCACTTACAAACAATTGTGCAAGTGGATTGAAAGTGCACCGACCTCACAAGGTGTCTGTTGTGGGGAGAGGAAGGGAAAGGAGCTTGTAAGCCACCTTGAGTCTCCTTACAGGAGAGAAAAGGTTGGGTATAAACCCAAATCCAAAGAGTGGGTGTAAATGGGAAATTCTCACGATGGAGAGATGTCGGGAGTGGTGTCCCCCAAGGATCCGTTTTGGGACCAGTGCTCTTTAACCTATTCATAAATGACCTGGAAGTAGGGGTGGGTAGTGTGGTGGCCAAGTTTGCAGATAATACCAAATTATGTAGTGTGGTGAGAACCGCAAAGGATTGCGAAGAGCTCCAAGCGGACCTTGATAAATTAGGTGAGTGGGCTGAGAAATGGCAAATGCAGTTCAATGTAGCAAAATGCAAAGTGATGCACATAGGGGCAAAAAATCCAAACTTCACATACACGCTACAGGGGTCAGTGCTATCAGTCACAGACCAGGAAAGGGATTTGGGCGTTTTAGTTGATAGTTCCATGGGAATGTCAACTCAATGCATGGCAGCTGTGAAAAGGGCAAACTCTATGCTGGGGATAATTAGGAAAGGAATTGAGAATAAAACTGCAAAGATTGTCATGCCCTTATATAAAGCAGTGGTGCGACCGCACTTGGCGTACTGTGTCCAGTTCTGGTCGCCGCATCTCAAAAAAGGATATTGAGGAGATAGAAAAAGTGCAGAGAAGGGCAACAAGGATGATTGAGGGACTGGAGCACCTTCCCTATGAGGAGAGGCTGCAGCGTTTGGGACTCTTTAGTTTGGAGAGGAGGCGGCTGAGGGGGGATATGATTGAAGTCTACAAAATTATGCATGGGATAGAAAATGTTGACAGACAGAAATTTTTCTCTCTTTCTCACAATACTAGAACCAGAGGGCATACACTGAAAATGCTGGGGGGAAGAATTAGGACTAATAAAAGGAAACACTTCTTCACGCAATGTGTGATTGGTGTTTGGAATATGCTGCCACAGGAGGTGGTGATGGCCATTAACCTGGATAGCTTGAAAAGGGGCTTGGACAGATTTATGGAGGAGAAGTTGATCTATCTTGATCCTCCTTGATCTGAGATTGCAAATGCCTTAACAGACCAGATGATCGGGAGCAACAGCCGCAGAAGGCCATTGCTTTCACAACCTGCATGTGAGCTCCCAAAGGCACCTGGTGGGCCACTGCAAGTAGCAGAGAGCTGGACTAGATGGACTCTGGTCTGATCCAGCTAGCTTGTTCTTATGTTCTTAACTCCTCCTCCTCCTCCTCCTCCTCCTCCTCATCCCCTGCTCTTCATCATCACCTTCTTTCTCTAGTGATAGTAGTAGTAGTAGTAGTGCTGCTGTTGCTACTAGTAGTATGAACACTGCTGCTGCTACAAGTAGTAGCAGTTTCAATACTAGTAGTAGCAGCAGTGTTCTCCCTCTAGTGGTAATAGTAGTAGTAGTAGTATGAACACTGCTGCTACTAATAGTAGTACAAACACTGCTACTACTAGTGATAGTTACACTACTGATAATAGTCGCAACAGCAGCAATGATCATTAACAACCCTAGCATGACTAATCCTCTACATGCCTCTGCCGCATTTCTTCTTGGCAGAACCGGTTGCGGATTGAGTCCCATCCACGAAGCTACGCTGGTTTCCTGAGAACATGGCCGAAGGACTCCCAGAAAGCTGCAACACAAAAGTGAAGCAGGAGGACAAAAATGAGAGCAGTGAAACCTTCAGCAAATTTTAGCAAGGCACAGCTGCGAGAACATGCGCGGCCTCTGGGAGATATGCAGGCAAACGTCCAAGGTAAGGATTGGAGAGAATTTTTCTTGCAAAGGCTAGCAAAAAAGGACAAAAATGTAATGCACAGGAACCGATAGGCTTGGGAAGCCTGAGCAGGAAATAACAAAATAAAACCCAAACGTGGGAATGGTGGAGCCACCTAGAACATCTGGGAAGGAAGCAATCTGCAGTGATATTTGGAGAGGCCAGGGCATTGAGCCAGAACATCTGTGACACTGACTTCCAAGAACAAAAACCGGTGTAATGTTGGGTGGCCGGAGAAGAGGCGACTCATCGTGATACAATTTCTCCGTAAGCTCCTTTACTAAGTGATCTGATTTACAGCATCCTCCCCAAAGACACCATATTGATGGGAAATAACTAAATTGATGGGAAATAACATAAACTAAATGTGAGCGTTTCTGCTTCTTTTGCAAAGGGATATCCCGCAGTATTTAATGTGGTTTGCTCAAAGGGTATAATCATTGCAGAACAGGCAGATAGCCCATGATCCACACATTTTAACACCACAGATGGATTCTGGGAGAAATGCTCCTCCAGCAGCGAAGTCCAGGAAAGCCAAACCAAACCAAAGATGAAATCTTAGCTGTCTAGCCAGGAACATAAATGGACACAACGTACTTAACTTGCACAAGATCTTGTTCAACGAGAAGCATTTTCCTCTCAATATATTATAGTGCTAAGAAACCGGCTGCACAAAATCTTGAACAAATGCAAATAGATGCCATACAGTAGGTCTGAATTTGGTGCAAGAGGCTACTGGGGCCCTTTTCATGTACACCATAGCCTTTTTCCATGTGTTGCCTTTCTCATAGAATCATAGAATTGGAAGAGACTGCAAGGACCATCAAGTCCAACCACCTGCCATGCAGGAACACATAGGTCGAATCCCCACTACCATCTTAGCCAGGTTTCAGAACACAAACTAACCAGGTTTGAGGGACGACCTCCCCATTGCTTGCGTGGCAGATTCCATTTCTGGCGCTCGTTCTCCCCGTTAATCTGCATTCCGGCAGGACCTGGTTGCAAGTGGCATAGACCCCATTAACACGGTTCAGGGCTGATCCAAGGGAAGGGATGAGGGTTGAAACCCTGACTCGTTTCCCGCCCTGGAGTGTGACGCGGAATTCTGACAACCAATCAGCGCTGCGATGTGCACGCAGCCTTTCCTTGGTTTCATTTCCGCTTTTGCAATCGACCAGCAGAAGGGGACGCAAATGTTAAACAGTCAAACGTGTAACTTTGAATTGTTAACAGTTTACACAGGTGACAATTAACTGTTTGCACAGTTAAACGTTAAACTTTTACATGCTGTTTTTTTCAATCACGCCCCTACAATGTACGTTTCCGCAGTGGGAAAAGGTCCCGCCCCATCAAGGCACGCCAGCCAATCAGGGGAGATCGGCAAAGTGAGCTCGCCTGGTAGTGGGGATTGCTAAGAGTTCTGCAACCGGGTGTGTCTGCTGTGTGCTCGCTGCGGTGGGGAGGGAGAAACTCTGATGAAGAGGACACGGTTTCACAACGAACAGGTTTGGATCTGCGTGCAAATTTCAAGTGGGGATTCAACCATAATCAAAAGTACTTCCGACATATATTCATCCAGCCTGTGTTTAAAAATCTCCAAAGAAAGAGACTCCACCACCATCTGAGGCAGTGAATTCCACTTTTGATCATCCCTGACAGAAAGTTCTTTCTAATGTTTGGGTGGAATCTCTTTTCCTGCACCTTGAATCCATTACTCCATGTCCCAGTCTCTGAGGCAGCAGAAAGCAAACTTGCTCCCTCTTTGACATGTCATCCCTTCAAATATTTAAACATGGCTATCATGTCCCCCCTTAACCTTCGCTTCTCCAGACTAAACATCCCCAGCTCCTTAAGCCTCTCTTCGTAGGGCATGGATTCGAGATCTTTTACCATTTTGGTTGCCCTCCTCTGGACCTGTTCCAGCTTGTCAATATCCTTCTTAAATTGCAGTTCCCACAACTGAACACAGTACTCAAGGGTCGATTCCGCACTTGGGTTATCGACCTAAGTTCGAACTGCGTTCGACCTAAGTGCTCCGCACAACCACTGGGATCGATGTGGTTTTGTACCAGCTTCACCCCGTGTAATGGTCAAGTTTCCGACTCCAGTTGGAAACTACTACTTTTTCAGGGAACCACGCTCGAACTCAGCTCGATTCCAGTAAAGTGCGGAATCTCTGGTGCCAGGAGTCCCCCATTTAGCCAATCACAGCTGAGTGTTTCGGGCATGCGTACAGCTGGCCAATCAAAAACCGCCACCTTTGTCCCTCCATTCCTGTGGCAGTTTTTTTTATAACGCGTGTGGGGATAGATGGAACATGGCCGTAGAACAATAACCAATCGGAACGGAGCGGCGAAGAGGCGCAGGATGATTCGGCCCTCCAAGCTGGGATCAAGCTGGTTGCAGTGGGGAACAACAATGGCTTCGACCTAGGTTAGTACCCTTCTCGGAACTGGGTCGAACCTATTTTACTCATGTGCGGAATCGCCCAAGGTGAGGTCTAACCATTGCAGAGTAGAGTGGTACAATTACTTCCCTTGGTTGACTGGAGATCAGAGATCTCCAGATATCACCTGGATGTTGGCAACCCTAAATTCAATCCTCCTCCTCCTCCTGGGGCAATGAAGACTCCCCACAATAAAGAACAGATTTCAAGATAACAAAACCATACCAAATTCCTTAGCCTGCTATTCGGGAAAACAAACAGACCATGACGGTCGGTTGCTCTTTTCTGCTAGCTCTTGCTTTTTGCTTTCCCTGTCGCCTTTCCCATTGAAAATCTGAAGAGGGGAGGCCGGCAGTCAGTGCAGAAAATCATGCCAAGATCTGTTATTATGAAACACACAAAAAAGTCAATTTGAACGTCAGCTGCAGGAGTCTTCAAAACGAGGGTGCTTATTGTACGGAACTGCCAAACGGCATACGCTCGCGGAGTCGGATGAATGTCGAATTTCGAACTCCTTGCAAACCGCTGTTTCCATTGTTCGAGGCGCCAGGACTCGCTGCAGTCATTTCAGAGATCGGGAGAAAATAGTGCTCTGGGTTGCGAGGTTTGTCAGCGTACCAACTAAAGAGCAGTGGATTTTCCTTCCTTGTTTTTGATTCTGCAACTAAAAAAAAAAGGACAAAACGCTTCCTCCTGCTTGCCCGGGGGTCATGCCCTAGGACTTCTGCCCCTGCCAAGAGAGGGCCTAAAAGACGCAGGAGAAGTAGTGGAAGGAGGAGTCACCCAGTCCTTGGGGGCACGCGGGGTGACTGACAGCAGTGGTGGTGTGCAAGACAGCCCGCAGGAAGGAGACGTGCCCTGGGCCAGTAGCCAGTGGGGCTTCAAAGAAGAAGTCCTTTGAGGCCATTTATATCCCCCCTTTCTCTCCTGTAAGGAGACTCAAAGGGGCTTACGATCTCCTTTCCCCTCCCCCCCACAACAAACACCCTTTGAGGTAAGTGGGGCTGAGAGAGCTCCGAAAAGCTGTGACTAGCCCAAGGTCACCCAGCTGGCATGTGTGGGAGTGTACAGGCTAATCTGAATTCCCCAGATAAGCCTCCACAGCTCAGGCGGCAGAGCTGGGAATCAAACCCGGTTCCTCCAGATTAGATACATGAGCTCTTAACCTCCTACGCTACTGCTGCTAGTACCATCCAGAGAAAAAGAAAAGGTATTATTCTAGAAGAAGTAATGCTAGAGGTATACTGTGCTAGAGGAAGTAGCACAACTTAGAGGAAAGGAGGATGTACTATGCTAGAGGAAGTAATGCTACCTAGAGGAAAGGAGGATGCACTACATTAGAGATAATAGGACTATCCAGAGGAAATGAGGAGGTCCTATGCTAGACCTCCTCTAGCCCAAGGTCACCCAGCTGGCATGTGCAGGAGTGCACAGGCTAATCTGAATTCCCCAGATCTGCCTCCACAGCTCAAGCGGCAGAACGGGGAGTCAAACACAGTTCTCCAGATTAGAGTGTACCTGTTCTTAACCACTACACCACGCTGGGGAGGGGGGGATGAAAATGTTTTCAAAACGTTTTCAGTGATTTGTGCAGGAAGGGACGTTATTACGCTATGAAGACTAGGAGCCGTTGGTGGACCTCCATGGTCATGTCCAATCTTCAGAAATCAATTTGTGCTTCTGAGGTCCTCCAATTCCTCGCATCAACCAAAAAAACCCACACCCCTCTCTGAGAAGGTGGAGAAACCTCAACTATTTGACAGAAGAATTCATAGAGCAGTGGTTCTCAACCTGTGGGTCGCGACCCCTTTGGGGGTCGAACGACCCTTTCACAGGGGTCGCCTAAGACTCTCTGCATCAGTGTTCTCCATCTGTAAAATGGATAAATGACTTAGGGTTGGGGGCAGAGGTGGGATCCTGCAGGTTCTCAAAAGTTCCCAAGAGTAGGTTACTAATTATTTGTGAGTGCCGAGAGGGGGTTACTCATTGGTGATTTTGCCACGTGATTTTTGCCTTAGTTACGCCCCTCCTCTCAGCAGTAGCGCGCAGAACTTGAAGCAGTCTAGCAGGAGGTGCATCGGCGTGCGTGGCAGCCTGCGCCTGCGTGCATTCATTTCCTGCCCAAGGACCAGCATAGTGGCTGCGTCCTTGCCACAGCCCCGCCCAGGAATGCCCCGCCCCGGAATGCCCGGCCACACCCCCGCCCAGCCCCATTGGCGCTACGCCACAGTTTGAATCCCCCCACCATGGGAACCTGTTACTAAAATTTTTGGATCCCACCACTGGTTGGGGGTCACCACAACATGAGGAGCTGTATTAAAGGGTCGCGGCATTAGGAAGGTTGAGAACCACTGGCACAGAGCATCGAAAGCTCAGACCAGGAAAGCAAGTCACTCCCGTGGCACTTACAGCAGAGGGTGTTCCTTGGAAGACTAAAGGACAAGCCCATCTTTCATTAATGCGTCGATTTACATGACTCTGTCAGGTAATCTCGTGCTCTGTGCATTAGGGAATTTGCATAATGTACCTGCCGGTATCTTAAGGAAGGTGGGCAAATGAAAATTCCTCTCATACTGATAGAGGTCTTTATATTAACCTTATCGTACACATCGATGTGGAAAAGTTAATGTTGGAGTGATGGGAAATGCTTCTCCGCATATTAGACAGGCAGAAAATTACCACTGGGTTGTGATTGCTACTTAGCCGTTCTTAATGCCGGGCGAGCGTTCCTGGCAGGTTGTTTTGAATGTAGCGGTGGGGACCCCTAGTGTAAGGACATTTCATCATTTGCTGCGCGTATTGCAAAACCATCTGTCAGTCAGGACGCAATAAACGTAGAAGCAAACCTCAGACGTTGGGCACAGCTAATCCTGGGCTGTGTTTTGGGGAGCTTTGATTTTCACTTTTGCGGGTAATCCAGAGGATCGTAGATATCCTCTACGCATTCCTTTGCAACCATGGTTTCCCATTGATCACCACTGCAGTGGCATGGTGGTTAAGAGCAGGTGCATTCTAATCTGGAGGAACCGGGGTTGATTCCCTGCTCTGCCTCTTGAGCGGTGGAGGCTTATCTGTGGAACTAGATTAGCTTGTGCACTCCAACAGATGCTAGCTGGGTGATCTTGGGCCAGTCACAGTTCTTTTGAGCTTTCTCAGCCCCACCCACCTCACAGGCAGAGGTGGGATCCAGCAGGCTCTCACAGGTTCCCGAGAGTAGGTTACTAATTATTTGTGTGTGCCGAGAGGGGGTTACTAATGGGTGATTTTGCCACATGATTTTTGCCTTAGTTATGCCCCTCCTCTCAGCAGTAGCACGCAGAACTTGAAGCAGTCTAGGAAGGAGGTGCACCGGTGTGTATGGCAGCCTGCGCCTGCGTGCATTCGTTTCCCACCCAAGGACCGGTGCAGTGGCTGTGTCCTTGCCACAGCCCCGCCCAGGAATGCCCCGCCCCGGAATGCCAGGCCACGCCCCCGTCGTGCCTCGCTCAGCCCCATTGGCGCTACGCCACAGTTTGAATCCCACCCCCATGTGAACCTGTTACTAAATTTTTTGAATCCCACCACTGCTCACAGGGTGTTTGTTGTGGAGGAGGGAAAGGAGATTGTAAGTCCCTTTGGGTCTCCTTACAGGAGAGAAAGTGGATCGGAAGTGCATTATTCTGCATGTGCGGAAAGGGCCGAAGTCTCAAAAGCTGATACCCAAGAAATCATACTGGTCTTCAAGCTGCTACTGGACTCAATTTGTGCAATTTATGCTCTGGCCATTTTGGTGATTGGGGCAGAAACTCCCCTCCCCAAATACCCCCTTCTCATTCATTACAGGGGGGCAAATCCAACTGGTCATTCTTCGGTGCGAGTCTTGCCAAAATGAAAAGAAGGGGGGCAAGAGCGTGACCCTGGGACACTTTCACGTTCTCATGGTGGCTACATCATCTCCCATGACCTACTTCATAGACTTCCGGGGGGGGGGGGATGCAGGCTGCTCTGCAGGAGAGAAGGTTACGGAGACCTTCACTCTGGTATCCTGAAAGCGGCAACATCGATTGTTCCTTTTAATATCATCTCCCGAAGACCATTAATGTCACCGTTTTCCATTTGGAATGATCAACACAATGATTAAAGTAATTCACTTACCACCACCGAGCATTCAGAGAATACAGCCACAGAACAGCTGACCCCTACAATGGTCACAATACTAGTACCAGGGGGCATCCATTGAAAATGCTGGGGGGAAGAATTAGGACTAATAAAAGGAAACACTTCTTCACGCAACGAGTGATTGGTGTTTGGAATATGCTGCCACAGGAGGTGGTGATGGCCGCTAACCTGGATAGCTTTAAAAGGGGTTTGTGTAACCCCCATGCTCAGAATGGGTTGACCCAGAAAGGGGTGGAGCAGGAGGCTGGATTGCTCATGTAGCTGGAGGAGTCAAGGCTACCAGACTCGGACCTTGGTTGTATAAGCCCTTGACACCTTGTTAAGGTAAACTGCAATATTGTTGGGAACTACTGGGAAGGTAGTTGTTTATTTTGCTATGTTGTAAATGTTGGAGTTTATTGTTTCAGGGCTTCTTTTTGTGGTTGTAATGGGTGAGAGTTCTCCTGAAAACCTTCATCATGTTGAATCCTGTTCATCAAGCCCTTGGAGTCTTCAGGAGCCAACCCATTTGCAAAGAAGAATTGGACTTGGCAGTATCAGTAGACTGTAAATATAAGGACTTGAAAATGCAACCTGAACAGGACCTTGAAATGTGATGTTAAATGTTGATGTTCTATGTTAAGAAAGTAAACCATTTTGTTTTTAAAATTTGTTGTTGCAAACTCATTCCACGTTCTGCCCCACAGAACCCACAGATAGAGGTTACACTTGGACAGATTTATGGAGGAGAAGTCGATCTATGGCTACCAATCTTGATCCTCTTTGATCTGAGGTTGCAAAGGCCTTAGCAGACCAGGTGCTCGGGAGCAACAGCCGCAGAAGGCCATTGCTTTCACATCCTGCACATGAGCTCTCAAAGGCACCTGGTGGGCCACTGCGAGTAGCAGAGAGCTGGACTAGATGGACTCTGGCCTGATCCAGCTGGCTTGTTCTTATGTTCTTATGTTCTTATGTCAATGTGGATCGCTACAGGATTTAGACATTCTTACAAAGCCCTCTCACCACCACAACTGAGGCTGACGTGGTCGTTCCATAGGTTTTCATTCCAGCCTATTTATTCTGCCCTCCTCTGTCCAATTCTTTCTAATTTACTTACAGTCAAGGAAAAAAAAATATGGATCCTAGATTCACACCTCTTATGTCAAGTGGCTGCAAATTCAGAATAAGGATGGGAGTCCAAATCCATATCTGAATGTACAGCCTTATTAAGTATCTGTCAACTGGTTCCCTGCTTGAGGACCTTTGGTGAGTTCACGCGAGGGCCTGTGAGATCGGAGCGCTATTCCTAACCCGGGCTTTTGGGGGGGGGGGGGGGGGCTGGCCGCGGTTCTACCGCCCCCCACTGAGGCTGCCTGTTTTCCATCTTGGTTGGGCCCTGATTCCATCTTGGGTCCTGCCTGCCCCCTCCCCTTTTGGCCTTTAGATCGGGCGCCTGTTTTTAACGACTTCTGTTGTTTTAATTTGTATTTATTCCTAGTAATGGCTGCTTAAGTTTTAATAGGTCTAAGTTATACTTTTGTACTGATTTGCTGTCATTGAGAACAGCTATATTGTGAGCCGCCTCGAGCCCTTCGGGGGTGAGGCAGCCTGTAAATCTAACAAATAAATAAATATAAATAAAAATCTGTACAGATATGGTTAAATCCCCCACGTTGCAAATTTTAATTCTGGTTTGCATCTGCACTGCCAAAACAAAAGATCACTAAAAACATAATGTTTCTAAATATGCACTCATTTATGCATGCGCATGTAATCTGGCGCAGGATAAAAACCCAGGTTGGGGGGGGGGACTTTGCATGGATGCCACGACTAATCCAAGTTCCCTCTGGGTCCCCCCCCCCCCAACCAGGGTTTTTCAAGAATCACACTATGGCTCATTCCGCACATGCAGAATAATGCACTTTCAAACTGGTTTCAATTCTCTTTGAAGCTGTGCGGAATGGCAAAATCCACTTGCAAACAGTTGTGAAAGTGGTTTGAAAACACATTATTTTGCGTGTGCAGAAGGGGCCTATATGTGATTCTTTTGGTTTAATGCACCTTGCACCCGCGGCCGAGCGCACGGCCAGGCAGGAGGAAGTGCGTTAAAACAAAAGAATCTCAGGTGTGTTTGGTGTTACCTGACTCTCGTTTGCGCAGCCACAAAGACACAGGACCTTATTGTGGCTCTGGGGGATCAGCTGGGGCTGCCTGTGGAGCTGCACATCAGAGGCAGGTAACAACAACAATAACAAAACCCCTCTCCTCTGTGTGAAGGCGCACACCCTAGTCAATGCGCACTGTCCATGGGACAGCCAGCCACATGAACAGGCTGGAGTGAGGATGGGTTCATGTAATTGGAGCACCTTCCTTATGAGGAGAGGCTGCAGCGTTTGGGACTCTTTAGTTTGGAGAGGAGACGGCTGAGGGGGGATATGATTGAAGTCTATAAAATTATGCATGGGGTAGAAAAGGTTGACAGAGAGAAATTTTCCTCTCTTTCTCACAATACTAGAACCAGGGGGCATCCATTGAAAATGCTGGGGGGAAGAATTAGGACTACTAAAAGGAAACACTTCTTCACATAACGTGTGATTGGTGTTTGGAATATGCTGCCACAGGAGGTGGTGATGGCCACTAACCTGGAAAGCTTTAAAAGGGGCTTGGAGAAGTCGATCTATGGCTACCAGTCTTGATCCTCCTTGATCTGAGATTGCAAATGCCTTAGCAGACCAGGTGCTCGGGAGCAGCAGCAGCAGCAGCAGAAGGCCATTGCTTTCACCTCCTGCACGTGAGCTCCCAAAGGCACCTGGTGGGCCACTGCGAGTAGCAGAGTGCTGGACTAGATGGACTCTGGTCTGATCCAGCAGGCTAGTTCTTATGTTCTTATGTTCTTATCGAGTCCATAGCTGTGTTTCCTCTATTGAAAAGGGCTGAGGACAAATTCACAGCTCCCTGCTGACTCAGGGTGCCAGCTCTGACTGGAGAAATTCTTAGACGTTTGCGGGTAGAGCTTGAGGAAGGTGGGTGTTGAAGAGGGGAGGGACTTCACTGGAGTGTGATGCCCCAGGCCCAGAGGTGGGATCCAGCAGGTTCTCACCAGTTCCCGAGAGTGGGTTACTAATTATTTGTGTGTGCCGAGAGGGGGTTACTAATTGGGTCCGCTTTTCCATCTCCACGCCCTCGCCTCCCCGAGAGGCCTACTGCCTTTGAACGTGAAGGTTCCATATAGCAATTGCGACTAATAATGTAACTCCCTGAACTGGGTTAATCCCTTCCAGGTACTGCAATTCATGGATTCTCAGCCTTTCGTGCCTTTTATCTCACCAGTCTCTATCAAAGAACCTGTGTGTTTCACCATTGCTGTGTTCAGATTTGTGAGTTGGGGTATTTTCTATAATGTGATGATGATTTAGAAATGACCGGGTGCAAAAAAATTTTTTTGGGTCGTGGTGGGGTGGCTGCCCATGGGGGCGGGGCATCCAACTCAGATTTTGCCCAGGACTCAGGTTTGCCTAGGTACGCCTCTGCCCCCTTTGCTGAGGGGGGGCTGGTGAAGGAACCTGTTACTGAAATGTTTGGATCCCACCACTGCACAGGCCCCTTCCGCACCTGCAGAATAAGGCACTTTCAATCCACTTCCAATGCACTTTGCAGCTGGATTTTACTGGGTGGAATAGCAAAGTCCACTTGCAAGCAATTGTGAAAGTGGATCGAAAGGGCATTATTCTGCAGGTGCGGAAGGGGCCTCAGTGGTTCCCAGGTCTGGAAAGGCTGAAGACCTCTGTTCTGTAGCATGGCACTTTTCAATAGGAAATGCAGACCCTATTTACCGATCCTCTTACGGACAAGGTCTGCCAAAGATTATTGCAACTTGTGTTTCTAGAAGCAGAAGAAGAGTTTGGATTTATATCCCCCCTTTCTCTCCTGCCGGAGACTCAAAGGGGCTGACAATCTCCTTGCCCTTCCCCCCTCACAACAAACACGGGTGGGGCTGAAAGAGCTCCGAGAAGCTATGACTAGCCCAAGGTCACCCAGCTGGCGTGTGTGGGAGTGCACAGGCTAATCTGAATTCCCTAGATAAGCCTCCACAACTCAAGCGGCAGAGCTGGGAATCAAACCCGGTTCCTCCAGATTAGATACACGAGCTCTTAACCTCCTACGCCACTGCTGCTCCTTCTACTCCCATCACCAACTATACACACAGCATTTTTAATGGCAAAGAATAAACTCCCCCCTCCCTCCATTCATTAGCTGGGAGAAAAATTGTGGCTGAAGTCTCAGCCCCCACGCCCCCTTTCTATGTTCCGATGTCCTACTTTTCTCCAAGCAGTCATTTAAAATGCATTCTACTGTTGCCGAGTGCCTAGTTAACTGCGAAGGAGTGATTTTATTGCCCAAAAACTGCAATATATTTGCATTCATTACAAGGGACCCTAAAATCTATTGCAGATATAAAACGGAGGGTAATAACATGATGGGTTTGAAGGGCAGCCGAAAACCAGAGCGAAGAAATGGCACCTTTTGCCACTGGAAGGCAAAGAGGAAACACGTTGATTACACGAGCATAGGGTAGTGGTTGAGAGCTGGTGGATTCTTGCCTTGCGAACAGATGTGTTTCCCCGCTCTTACATACCTGTTGGATGAGCTTGGGCTAGTCACAGTTCTCTCTCAGGACTCTCTCAGCCCCACCTGCCTCACCAGGTGTCTGTTGTGGGGAGAGGAAGAGAAGGAGTTTGTAATCCTCCTTGAAACTGGTTACAGAGGCTAATTCCGCACATGCAGAATAACGCACTTTCAAACTGCTTTCAGTGCTCTTTGAAGCTGTGCGGAATAGCAAAATCCACTTGCAAACAGTTGTGAAAGTGGTTTGAAAACGCATTATTTTGCGTGTGCGGAAGGGGACAGAGGCTCATTTCACACATGCAGAATAATCCACTTTCAAACTGCTTTCAGTGCTCTTTGAAGCTGTGCGGAATAGCAAAATCCACTTGCAAACAGTTGTGAAAGTGGTTTGAAAATGCATTATTTTGCGTGTGCGGGAGGGGCCAGAGAGAAAGGTGGACTATAAATCCAAACTCTTCTTCTTCTTTAGCAGGAACAGGAAACATTTTGTTTTATCCCAACTTCAGGGACCCACCATCAATCAACCGGCCTCTTTTCTCCGTCTCCAAGCTTTTTTCTGGGTCCCTGCCAGACTGAAGAAGAGGAGGAATTTAATTGATGTATACCCTGCTTTCCTCAACCATAAGGGGTCTAAAGTGGCTTATAGACTCCTTCCGTTCCTCTCCCCACCACAGACACCGTGTGAGATAGGTGAGGCTGAGAGAGTTCCAAAGAACTGTGACTAGCCCAAGGTCACCCAGCAGGAATGTAGGAGTGTGGAAACACATCTGGTTCACCAGATAAGGCTCTGCCACTCAGGTGGAGGAGTGGGGAATCAAACCTGGTTCTCCAGATTAGAATCCACATTCCTGACATGCATTTCCCGTGTGAACCATGCTGCCTTCTGCTGCTGGGATCCCGGGAATCCCGGCTGGCCCCTGCCCCTACCATGCAAGCGGCGACACAGGCAACATGGTCTCATTTAACCCGTCAGTATTACCTGTGCAGGATCAGCCGCTGTGAGAAAGGTGGATTGTACATAAACAAACCTATTCATCACATGACTGATCATAGCCAATCAGGCTCTCTATGTGAATAGAACAGTCCTGTTTCAACAATACCCTTCCGTGGTCCAGGGGGAAGGCTTTCTCAAGTTTGCTGAAAACTTTGGAGAAACTGGCCGTCCTGTTTTGACTCGCCGACGGCCTCCATCGCCTGTGCCGCATATGTAAAATGCCTCGCTTTGCATGCTTGGCATATGTTCAGCAATTTAGTCTTCAAAGTTCCTCTCTCCTCACAAACGGAGAGCAATTAGCGCTGCCAAGAATCTACAAAAATAACCTTTTTATTTCCCAGACACGCTCATCCTTTCAAATGCCAACCTCCTCTCTCAAAGACATGAAAGCCTCGAATATAAACAATATCCCCAAAATGAAGGGATGAGAGGGAGGGGACAGAGGGAAAGGGGGAAAAAAATATCTTCGCTCCGAAACAACTATCAGTTCCATTCACAGCGGCAGAATGACTCTAATAGCAGAGACGTTTATGAGCCATAAATTACCCTTTTACAAATGCAGTGCTTAACGTTGGCTTTCAATGGACAACATATGGCAGAGGCATCGGGAAATAGCTTGAACTGATAAATAGGCCGGTTGAAGTGTCTCCGTTTGTTACAATGCGAACACATTTAACTACCCCGTGCGGCAGCTTTGGTGTTTGCGTTGCCAACGCCGCCCGGATGAGGCACGAGTCAGCGTTTGCCTTGAATTTATGAAGTGGGGTGGCTAGGTGATTTCTCATTGTGATTTATGAGGAACCACCATCCGTGTTCAGGCCATCCGTCAGCGGAAGCTTGCTCGAGTTGTGTGCCATGCTTACGCTTGTGAACCTTTCCTGATAGCTGTGGACCAAGTTGGCCAACCTCCAGGTGGTAGCTAGAGATCTTCTGCTAGCATAACTAATCTCTGAATCAGTCACTGCGCAGGCTGTGTTTTATCACAGTGTCCTTATCAAAGATGAGTAAGGTATCATTTTCTTCCATGTAGTGTTGACATTCTTGAGGCTACTGGCTAGATTCTCCTTGTGGAAGAAGAAGAAGAAGAAGAAGAAGAAGAAGAAGAAGAAGAAGAAGAAGAAGAAGAAGAAGAAGAAGAAGAAGAAGAAGAAGAAGAAGAAGAAGAAGAGGAGGAGGAGGAAGAGGAGGAGGAGGAAGAGGAGGAGGAGGAGGAGGAGGAGTTTGGATTTATACCAAGCCTTCATCTTCCTTAAGAAGTCTCAAGATGACTTAAAAACTCCTTTCCCCTTCCTTTCTCCACAACAGACACCTTGTGAAATAGGTGGGGCTGAGAAAGTTCTTGGAGATTTGTGTGGATGGAGCCTGAGGAGGGCAAGGTTTGTGGAGGAGAAAAACATCAGTGGTGTATAAGGGCATGGAGTCCACCTTCCAAAGTGGCCATTTTCTCTAGAGGAACTCATCTCTATAAGAACATAAGAACTAGCCTGCTGGATCAGACCAGAGTCCATCTAGTCCAGCACTCTGCTACTCGCAGTGGCCCACCAGGTGCCTTTGGGAGCTCACGTGCAGGATGTGAAAGCAATGGCCTTTTGCTGCTGCTGCTCCTGAGCACCTGGTCTGCTAAGGCATTTGCAATCTCAGATCAAGGAGGATCAAGATTGGTAGTCATAGATCGACTTCTCCTCCATAAATCTGTCCAAGCCCCTTTTAAAACTATCCAGGTTAGTGGATCAGTTGTAATCCCAGGAGATCTCCAGCCCCACCTGAAGGCTGGAAATCCTAATTTTGGCATATGTCTGTCATAGGCTAAATTCTAATCTATCTTTGGGTAGAAAAATTCCCTCAAAGATAGAAGACTTTATGGCGACAGATGTCCATTGTGGTTCGCGGCACAAGAACACACGTGGACGTGAAACAGAATGTATCTGTTGCATCTTCTCTTCTCCCCTTTGCTGTGTTGGATAATTCACACCAGTATGGTTCCTTTGCAAAGCAACATACATTTATAGTGTGTTGTGGGTTTTCTGGGTTTATGGCCATGTTCCAGTAGCATTTTCTCCTGACATTTCGCCTGAATCCTCTGAAGATGCCAGCCACAGATGCAGGTGAAACATCAGGAGAAAATGCTACTGGAACACGGTCATACAACCCAAAAAAACCCACCACACACTAGTGATGCCAGCTGCGAAAGTCTTCGACAACACATTGAACATAACGTTTATTTTGGAACAAATTTAAAGACACACACACACAAAATATGCTTTGAACCTGATTTCAGACAACTTACATGAACTTTCATGCATTTCACAGCAAAACGTCTACATTCAATATTTCCCCATGTTTTACTGAGTTATACAAATCCCTAATGGCAAATGCATAGACCAGTGATAGTGAACTTATGGCACGGGTGCCAGAGGTGGCACTCAGCCAGGGGCATAACGAGGCAGCCCTGGGAAAACTGTAGCCCTGGGCAAAACCTGAGTTGGATGCCCCCCCATGGGCAGCCACTCCACCATGACCAAAAAATTTTTTGCACCAGGACATTGGTGCCTGCAGGGGGTGCATTTTTAGACATATCAGCACCAAGATTTCCGCATATCATCAGGAGACTGTCCTTATGCTACTCCCCGAGTTTGGTGAGGTTTGGTTCAAGGAGTCCAAAGTTATGGACTCCCAAAGGGGGTGCCCATCCCCCATTGTTTCCAATGGGAGCTAATAGGAGATGGGGGCTACAGTTTTGAGGGTCCATAACTTTGGCCCCCCTGAACCAAACTGCACCAAGCACAGGGGAATTGCCATCATCTCCAGATGATACCCTGAAATTTTGGTGCCGATACATCCAAAAATGTACCCCCTGCAGGAACATCCTAGAAATTTGCCCAAGAATCTTTGTTCTGCATTGAGTTTTCTGCATTGCTGTCAATGGGGGTTGCAGGCTGGGGGGGGGGGACATTTCTGAAGTCACAGTCTCAAAACTTTCAGGGTCTCATCAGGAGACTGCCCTAATGATACCCTCCAAGGAAGGTGATTATAAGCTGCTTTGAGATTACTTACATTTGAGAAAAGCAGGCTATAAATCCAAATTCTCCTCTTCATTACAAGAACATCCAGATTCACTCACTTTTAACAACAACAACAACCTTTATTTGGCATTTAGATTCACTCACTTCATGTTCGAGGAAGACCCTTCAGGTGACTGTCTTAACTTGGCTTTTGTGTGATGTTGTGGTTAAGAGTGTCCAATTAGTACCTGGGACACCTCAGCTCAAATACCCACTCATGCAGTGGGGGCTTGCTTGGCAACTTTGGACCCTGTCAGACACTTTCAGCCGGACCTACCTGACAGGGTTGTTGTGGGTAAAAATGGTGAAGAGAAGGATGTAAGCCATTGGATTCCCATTGGAGGGAAAGTTACGGAACAATTGAATTAAGCAAATAAAAATAAGCACCTGCAAATTTTATGTTCACTTGCCTATGGGGGTTTCGAAGGAAGGAAGGAAGGAAGGAAGGAAGGAAGGAAGGAAGGAAGGAAGGAAGGAAGGAAGGAAGGAAGGAAGGAAGGAAGGAAGGAAGGAAGGAAGGAAGGAAGGAAGGTTTTGTCTGAAAAGATCAGAGATAAGAGGAGTGGACAAGCTTTTCTGATCCCTCTCGATGTTGAACGAAGCAGCTGTTCAAATATTATACCTCCTACCAGGCTCCCAGATTCCGTTATATTAACCAAAGAACACCTGCAAGTAATATTTATGATCAAAACAGCCAACATTTTTTAAATCAAGACAGCTGTTTTTCTTCCCAAGAAGCTGTTGTTTTTAGATCCACGTGGCACACAGTAGGATGAAAAAAATACTCAGTGGGAGTTGTAGATGCAGAAGTAGGTGGCGAACTGGTAGCGACAGACCAAGAAAAAAAGTCTTGGAGTAGATACCTCAATTTAGCTCAACAGGTGCTCAGGAGCAGCAGCAGCAGAAGGCCCTTGCTTTCACATCCTGCACGTGAGCTCCCAAAGGCACCTGGTGGGCCACTGCGAGTAGCAGAGTGCTGGACTAGATGGACTCTGGTCTGATCCAGCAGGCTAGTTGTTATGTTCTTATATTCTTAGGTTTAGGGCTGCCAGGAATCAGCAATAGGGAAAGAGCCCTCTGTTGCTGGACCTCCAGAGGAACTGGTTGGCCACTGTGTGACACAAGATGCTGGTCGAGCAGGACTCTTCTTACCTTTAGAGTGGGTGTAAAAGAAGAAGAAGAAGAAGAAGAAGAAGAAGAAGAAGATGAAGAAGAAGAAGAAGAAGAAGAAGAAGAAGAAGAAGAAGAAGAAGAAGAAGAAGAAGAAGAAGAAGAGGAGGAGGAGGAGGAGGAGGAGGAGGAGGAGGAGGAGGAGGAGGAGGAAGAGGGAGGAGGAGTTTGGTTATATCCCCCCCTTTCTCTCCTGCAGGGAGACTCAAAGGGGCTTACAATCTCCTTGCCCTTCCCGCCTCACAACAAGCACCCTGTGAGGTGGGGTGAAGGGCTGAGAGAGCGCCAAGAAGCTGTGACTAGCCCAAGGTCACCCAGCTGGCGAGTGTGGGAGTGTACAGGCTAATCTGAATTCCTCAGATAAGCCTCCACAGCTCAGGCAGCAGAGCGGAGAATCAAACCCGGATCCTCCAGATTTGATACACGAGCTCTTAACATCCTAGCGTAGTGTAGTGGCTAGTAGCTAATAGCAAAGGACTCTAATCTGGATAACTCGGTTTGATTCCCCACTCCTCAATATGAGCAGCAGACTTTTATCTGGGGAACTGGATTAATTTCCCCGCTCCTGCATGTGAAGCCTGCTCGGTGCCCTTGAGCAAGTCACAATTCTTTCAGAACTCTCCCAGTCCCACCTATCTCACAAGGTGCCTCTTGTGGGGAGAGGAAGGGAAAAGGAGTTTGTAAGCTACCCTGAGACTCCTTAAAGGGAGAGGAAGAGGGCTTACTGGATGGTGGAGTCCCTTGCCAGCAATGGACTGATGTCACTTCAAATCATAGAGTTTCTGGGGATTCCTAGAGCTACCCACGGTCATTTCTAGGCTGTTCTCAGAAGTGACGAAGTAACCTCAAAAATGTCTGAGATGTTATTTCCATATCTCCACCCCTTAAACTAGGGTCGCCAGGTCCCCGCTAGCCTTCGGCAGGGGAAGAGGGGTAGGGTTGTCCGCTCTCGGTTGGGAAACTCCTGGGGATTTGGGAATGGAGCCTGAAGAGGACAGGGATTTCAGTGGGGCACAAGGCCACAAAGCCCACCCTCCAGGGGACTGATCTCTGAAGTCTGGAGATGAGCTGCAATTCCGGGAGATCTCCAGGTCTCGCCTGGAGGCTGGCATCCCTCCCACAGCACCCCCACTGATTTTCAAGCTCACCCTGGCAATCCTACCTGGCACCCAGAACATTGCTTTGGAAGAACCAGAGGAGAACCTCAGAACTCAGTGGTGGGATCCAAACATTTTAGTAACAGGTTCCCATGGTGGTGGGATTCAAACAGTGGCGTAGCGCCAATGGGAGCTGGAGTGGAGCAGTAGTGGCGTATTGGGCATTCGGGGGGCAGGCCATTAATGGAATTCTCTGTAACTGTAAAAAAAAACTTACTGTAAAAAAAAAAAGTTCCTAATTTCCAGCTGGTATCTTTCTGTCCATAATAATTTAAACTCATTCTAGCAAGTCCTATAGTCTACTGCCAACAGAAAACAACTACATTCTCCTCGAGATTGACTGCCTGTCCAGATGCTTAATACTTTCAAATGCTTCATTTTGTTTCTAGAAATCAAAAGAAATATACTTTCCTTAAACAAGGAACTTTACCATATTTCTAAGACATGTTTTTAAAACAGCCCAACTGGGAGAAATATCCCGTTTTCTCCCTTCGCTAACCAGCCACATAGGAAACAATAGGACTTTATGATTTTTGGACCTAATGCGAATTTCTAATGGAAAAGCTGACCCAATTGGTAAACCCCCCCCTCCTCGGCATACACAAATAATTAGTAACCCACTCTCGGGAACTGGCGAGAACCTGCTGGATCCCACCTCTGCCAGAACTGTAGCAGCAGAAAATGGTGCCCAGGGCTACACCTAGTCCAGGCTCCTGGCCTGGCCAGGCTGCTTTTTCAGCTGGTGGAGGAGGGTGGCAGCAGTTCGAGACAACGCTTGGTGGCTGAGCTGGGCCTGGAAACCTGGGCCAGGCCAAAGGACGCATATGAGCTCCTTGAGCAGGCTCTGGCCTGGCTGGACCACTCCTTCCAGACAGAAGAGGAGGAGAAGTGGTGGTCCCAGCTAGCAGAGGGGGGGGGAGTGCCAGGCAGGGGCGCCTCTCCACGGGAGGGGTGTGAGGGGCAATTTTGCACCCCCATGTGATCTAATGGGTGGTGCCCGGGGTTGGCCCCCCTCCCACGTCCCTCTGGCAGATATTCCCCTGCCTCAAGTAATAACATTTATCTTTGTATGAAGAAGAAGAAGAAGAAGAAGTAGAAGAAGAAGAAGAAGAAGAAGAGGAGGAGGAGGAGGAGGAGGAGGAGGAGGAGTTTGGATTTATATCCCCCCTTTCTCTCCTGCAGGAGACTCAAAGGGGCTTACAATCTCCTTGCCCTTCCCCTGCTCTCAAATACCCCCTGTGGGAGGTAGGTGGGGCTGAGAGAGCTCCAAGAAGCTGTGACTAGTCCAAGGTCACCCAGCTGGCGAGTGTGGGAGTGTACAGGCTAATCTGAATTCCCCAGATAAGCCTCCACAACTCAAGCGGCAGAGCGGGGAATCAAACCCGGTTCCTCCAGATCAGATTGCACGTGCTCTTAGTCACTGCTCTTAGCCACTACGCCACGGCTGCTTAAAAGCAAGTCACTAAGATGCATACTCAGATGCAAGGTTTATGAATAATCTTCCTGGCTGGACGCTTTTAGTTTGACCTACAACCCTTCAACACAAATGCAAATGAAGTGTGAAACTTATCTACTTCTTAAAGCTAACAATACAAGACAGGTTACCCGGTGTTCTCCTGTTTCGTGGGATAATAATACCCATTTTTTCAGTACCTGTCAATACCTGTCCTGTATTGTTAGCTTTAAGAATTTCTGTAGGTAAGTTTCATGCTTCATTTGCATTTGGCATTTAATGGTTGTAGGTAAACACTTAGCATTAAACTGTGCACATAAATTAAACTGTTCGTATATCCAATTTGTGCTATTATTTCCTGTTTTGCTAGCATGGGTACAGTTCTTGGAGATTCGTCCCTCTATTTTTTGTGTCCAGCAAGCTATCCCTGTCTGCTATTTGGAGACATGGTTAAAATAAGGTGACCAGATGGTCACCTTTGTTAACCGGGACTGGGGGGGGTAAAGGCGACTCGTGGTGCAGCCACGCAGGGAGTGCATGGCCGGGGCTTGCCTCAGTTTAGCCCTGTGATAGAGGCGGGAAACTTGGTAAGCCCCAGAAGGCATCTTGCGCTTCAAGGGCCGCATCTTGCAGTAGGGCTGCTGCACTGCCTTCCGCCCCAGAAGGCAGTGCGGCAGCCTCCCAAAAATCGGGACAATTTAAGTAACCTGCGGGACGCGGGACAAGTTGTTTGAAGGCGGGACTGTCCCGCCAAAAGCGGGACGTCTGGTCAGCCTGGGTTAAAACCAAACAACTTCCTGTCTGTCCGGTGTTAGGATTGGACATCGTCAGGGAGGCTGAGCTTTCCAACAGAATAGCAAGCCGGAAGTGTAACACGGAAACATGGCCCCTTCCGCACACGCAGAATAATGCAACCCACTTTCAATGCACTTTGCACCTGGATATTACTGTGTGGAATACACACTTGCAAACAATTGTGAAAATGGATTGAAAGTGCATTATTCGGCATATGCGGAAGGGATCCATGTTTTGTGGGCCACAAGAAATGCTCCCCCTCCCCTGTAGGTAACCCTGTTAAGTGCTGTTAAACCCCACTGATTAACATGTGAAGAACTAAAGCGCGATCCTTTACCTGGGAGTAAGCTCAGTTGCTGGCAATACTGCTTGCTTCTGAGTAAACCCTCCAAGGGTCGTGATTCACCCATTGGAAGAGTTGCACGGTTGCTTCAAAGCAAAGCCACCTACTACCACCAAGCTTACTCCTGAGTAACGCATGCCTCGGAGTCAACCATTTTTTTCTAAACTGAAACCTCAGTATTCAGATTAAATTGCCGTGTTGGCACTTTGCGATAAATAAGTGGATTTTGGGTTGCAATTTGGGCACTCGGTCTCGAAAAGGTTCTCTATTACTGGTGTAGGCCCTTCAGCGACATATTTCTTTTTGCTCTAGGCTTTTGTTCAGCTAAAGATCTTTCTTGCGGCTTTTGATGGCTGGCGTGTCTTTGGTCTTCTGGGCTGGAATCTGAAAGGAAGCTGCTTGGAAATGAAATTGGGTTTCGAGCAAATTGGGTTTAGAGGAACGCAGATGGGTGCGGAGCAAAGACAGCTGCAGGGAAACAGGCAGAACGCAGAGGTGGGAAAAAAAGAGAGAAACGTTTGCAATATAATTTAGATCCATTTCGGTGATTGATATAAAAGCATTTTTAAACATTGAAGGGCCTGAACATCTAAATTGCTGCTTCAGTTTATGATCAAATGACAATCTGAACAGAGAAATGTATGCTAATCACTGTCCAGAATATAGGAAGCAAAAACTATGGAAATCTGAATTTTTGCATCTGTTTGTGATAATTCCATTTCCTTTGGGGGCACCTGATGCGCTCTTGAAGAGTAGCATGGTATGTCCAGGTCCTCTATGCCCCATATGACTGTTCACCATGAGCTCTATGTGTATAATAATGGGGTGCTGTTGTTGAAACCATAGTGTTTCCATATCATGGGGTTTTTGAGGCAAGAGATTGGCAGATGTGGTTTGCCGCTGTTGATAGCGGAGTCAGAAATGAATTCTTCCATTTCTGATCTTGCTGTTTAATAAAGCTGAAATTATGTTTTATTTCTTTATAAGTTCGATAGGAACAAGTTGTATTAGGTAGAATGTAGGAATTACAGCTGTATTTTGTATTTGGGTCTGTATGGCACCTCCTTTGCTCAAGGCAGGAATCCACCCCTGCTCCACCTGGGCACGTCCCTTTCACTTGCAAAAACCATGAATGGATGTTTGACAAAAGGGACCCCGGAATAGCACATCCATCTGCCTTAATCCCACCAGCAGGCAGATAAGGGTGCCGTTGTCGTTAGGTTTCGTTTCCTGGCCCCAAGCACCCAAAGGACTCTTTTGTGTTTTTCCCGCCTGTGCCTACGTCATCGCCTCGCCCGCTTCTGCCACGAAATTCAAGAAGGGACTGCCCTCTGGACTCTAATTGGTTCCCATGTATTTGTGAATGAATGGTTGTAGACTGTCCTGTATTCCCCTGGACTCCTGGGCGGGAGAAAGTGTATTTAAGTTGTTGTACAGCTGCTAGGCAGCGCAGTTGCCATGGTGTGGAGGTGCTGACACGTAGGTCAGCATCTCAATAAACTCATTTTTATTTCACTACTCTCACTGTGTTGGGTCCTGTTTCTGTTCCTCTGCGCTGCTGAGAGCTGGCGGATCTGGGAGAGTAAAAGTTACCCAGGCAACGTGGTAACACTGTCTTCCTCTGCATAGGAACCCAGTTTTCTTGGTGACCTCCCTTCCAGCATGGTGTAGTAGTTCAGAGTGGTGGACTCTAAAATTTGGAGAACCGAATTTGATTTCCCACTCTTTCACACGAGCAGCGGGCTCTAATCTGGTGAATCAGTTTTGTTTCCCAGCCTTTCACATGAAGCCTGCTGGGTGACCTTTAGTCACAGTTCTGAGCCAGCGTAGTGTAATGGTTAAGAGCAGGTGCACTCTAATATGGAGAACTGGGTTTGATCCACTGCTCTGCCACTTGAGCTGTGGAGGCTTATCTGGTGAACCAAATTCGCTTGTGCATTCCGACACAAGCCAGCTGGGTGTCCTTGGGCTAGTCACAGTTCTTTGGAGCTCTCTCAGCCCCACCCACCTCACAGGGTGTTGGTTGGGGCAGGGAGGAAGGGAAAGGAGGTTGTAAGTCCCTTTGAGTCTCCTTGCAGGAGAGAAAGGTGGGGTGTAAATAAATCCAAACTCCATCTCCTCCTCCTCTTCTCTCAGAACTCTCTGGCCCTTTCCGCACGGGCCAAATACAGCACCCTGGGGATGGCAAAAACGCCATCCCCAGGGAGCTGTTCGCATGGGGGCGCAGCTGCGCCACCCTCGCTCCTCCCCAGTGGCGTGAAGCTGACGTTTTCCCACCTCGCTCCCTGAGCGAACGGCAGCGGCTGGAAGGCGCCATCCCTCCCCCCTTTGCTGACCGACCGACCTTCTCTGCGACCATCCGGCATGCCGCCAAGGGCTGGGGACAGGCCCCCCCGCCCTGCGACTTTGGAGAGGTCACGCAGGGCAGGGGGGCATGTCCCCTGGCCTCAGCAACACACCAGACGGTCGCAGAGAAGGTAGGTCGATTGGACGCCGCCGCTCTGCGGCGCCATCTTCCCTTTCGTTACCAGGACCGTTCGTGCGAACGGTTCCGGGGGGGTTGGGTCGGCGTCATGTACGCCGACCCAACTCCCAGTTTGGCCCTGCGGAAACGGCCTCTCAGTCTCACCTACTTCACAAGGTGTCTGTTGTGGGGAGAGAGAGGGAAAGAGTTTGTAAGCCACTTTAAGACTCCTTACAGTTGAGAAAAGTGGGCATAAATCCAAACCATTCTTCTTCTACTAAGCATTGCAGACTCCTGCTTGCCTTCTAAGGTCAGACAACAGTGGGCTAGACTCATTTATTTCTCCATTCCTTGCTGTGGGCGGTCTTTCTTCACCCCTCACTCTGGATTCCCAAGCAGGAATTCTGCAAAGCCACCCACCCACACTGGTAGACTTTAGTGCCTGCTTTAAGTCCAATTCTCTCCAGTTTTGCCTTCCAGATCCTCTGTCAGCGACATGGACGCAAATTTGTCAGCAGGAGTGGAAGATGCGGACGCGAGGCTCCCATTAACGTCAGCGGGAGTTGTGCGACCGAAGCAAGAGCCGTGCTCCCCGCAGAGTTCTCCTGTCGCCAATTTCGTTCTCTGCAGCGGCCTCGCGTAACCATCTATCAGCAAGCTGTTGATAAACAGCAGTGGAAAGCACGCGCCACTCCGGCGTTTCGTGGCGTCGAGGCAGGCTCGGCCGTGTGAAATAAACCCCCCCCGGCCCTGGCCACATGCACACACACGACACTCAGCTGAAATGCGTCAGGGTCAAACTGGGCCGGAACAACAATTCTGTTCATCCTCCCTCGCTCCCAGGTAACGGCACCTTTGCAAATCATGTTTTCACAGTGCTTTGATTTTTTAAAATAAGGCATAGAAGCCGCAGACGGGAAGAAGTTGGCATTAAGTCACCTTCCCTGGATTTGTCATTGTTCAGTATGTTGTTAATTAAAACATTACACCGCTCGGGAGCCAAATAAATTATGTGGTCCATATCGAAGCTTTTACCTGGCCCAGGGGCAAGATAACTTTTCTGTTATTGCAAGGTGCGGGATAATGCCGGCGTAGCTGTGGTGGGATAGCAGTTGCCGTGGAAGGGGGGGTAGAGTCGAAATTGCTCCATATGATTCATTTTGACGAACAACTAGCTAGTTGAGGGCCATCTGTGCCACAAAGAGATGAAAATCTGGGAATTCCTTCACACACACACACATACACAAACACCCATACTTTCCTGATTAACCGTCTTCTCCCCTCCAATTTCCCCCCTCCCTCTGACAGGATCATCTTGTTATAGCAACACATGAGAGCCAGCGTGGAGTAGTGGTTAAGAGCAGGTGGATTCTAATCTGGAGAACTGGGTTTGATTCCTCACTGCTCCACCTGAGTGGCAGAGGCTTATCTGGTGAACCAGATATGTTTCCTGACTCCTACATTCCTGCTGGGTGACCTTGAGCTAGTCACAGTTCTCTCAGAACTCTCTCAACCCCACCTACCTCACAAGGTGTCTGTTGTGGGGAGAGGAAGGGAAAGGAGCTTGTAAGCCACCGTGTGTCTCCTTACGGGGGGAAAGGTGGGCTATAAATCCAGATTCCTCCTTGACTTTGGCACATGACCTCACTCCCTCCCACCATTTTGCTTCTTCTTCTTGGAATAATAATTTTTCTCTTTCTCATAAAAAACTCCCCCCCCCAATAAATAAATGCATGGACACCACCACCACCAAAAACAAATTAAATTGCAACAAAATACAACTTTGTAACCGATTCAATGAGATCTGAACACGATGTCAAAATGGACGCAGGTGAACAAGCTGCAATTCAACAGGGATAAGTGCTACACTATTGAGTAGCAGTATGTGTGTGAAAATCTTAGAGTGCAGGTGGACATTAAGTTAAATATGAGCAGCCAGAGGGATGCAGCAGCAAAAAAGGCTAATAGGATCTTGGGGTGTATCAACAGAGGTATAACATCCCAATAACACAGGAAGAAGTGATGGCACTTCATATCCAGACCTAGAAACTAGTCTCCTTTATCTTAAGAATAAAGTGAGCAGCAGTGGCGTAGGAGATTAAGAGCTCGTGTATCTAATCTGGAGGAACCGGGTTTGATTCCCAGCTCTGCCGCCTGAGCTGTGGAGGCTCATCTGGGGAATTCAGATTAGTTTGTACACTCCCACACACGCCAGCTGGGTGACCTTGGGCTAGTCACAGCTTCTCGGAGCTCTCTCAGCCCCACCTACCTCACAGGGTGTTTGTTGTGAGGGGGGAAGGGCAAGGAGATTGTAAGCCCCTTTGAGTCTCCTGCAGGAGAGAAAGGGGGGATATAAATCCAAACTCTTCTTCTTCTTCCTGTGCAAGCACTGGGTCGTTACTGACCCATGGGATGTTGTCACATCACAACATTATCAGGCAGGCTTTGTTTGCCATTGCCTTCCATGGTCACCTGCCCTTTAACCCCAGCAAGCTGAGTACTAAATTTTACTGATCTCAGAAGGCTGGAAGGTTGAGTCAACCTTGAGCTGAACCCAACTACCACTGGCATCAAGCTAAAGTCATGAGCAGAACTTTGACTTCGGCACTGCAGCTGACCTCTCTGTCACGGGCAGTGGTGGGATCCAAATTTTTTAGTAACAGGTTCCCATGGTGGTGGGATTCAAACTCTGGCGTAGCTCCAACGGGGCTGGGAGGGCACGACGAGGGCGTGGCCGGGCATTCCGGGGGTGGGGAATTCCTGGGCGGGGCTGTGGCAAGGACGCAGCAGCTGCGCCGGTCCTTGGGCGGGAAACGAATGCACGCATTCGCAGGCTGCCACGCACACCGGGCCACCTCCTGCTAGACTGCTTCAAGTTCTGCGCTTTACTGCTGAGAGGAGGGGCGTAATGAAGGCCAAAATCACGTGGCAAAATCACCCATTAGTAACCCCCTCTCAGCACACCCAAATAATTAGTAACCTACTCTCGGGAACCTGTGAGAACCTGCTGGACCCCACCTCTGGTCACAGGGCTCTCCAATTTTGCACCCTGCAAGATTTGTTTGCTTGTTTGCTTTGGTAGAATTTTATTTTTGTATCTGTGGCTTTTTGGACTGCTCGGCCTTCTAGTTCTCTGTGAGGTCACTGGTTCGAACTCAATGCCATTCAGCATTCACTTGACCCGCTGTGAAAGGATTACAGTCTCAAAGGAACTACACAATAGGCTTGATGAAAACAACTACGAAACAGGCCTTTTAAAATTATTATTATTATTATTATTATTATTATTATTATTATTATTATTGTTGTTGTTGTTGTTGTTGTTGTTGTTGTTGTTGTTGTTGTTGTTGTTGTTGTTGTTGTTGTTGTTGTTGTAGTATTTATAAACCGCCCTCCCCCGAAGGGCTCAGGGCGGTGAACAAAACATAGAAGTAGAGCACACAATAAAAGCAGTAATATCAAATTGGAATAAATAAGTATTAAACAGTGGCTCTATATGTATTAAAACTACCCCATTAAAAGCAGCGTTCAGTCGAATATAAATAGATGGCATCCTACTATCGGATTCCCAAAAAGAAGAGGAGGGAGGATCCGCAGATGTTATAAAAGGAAGAAAAAGAAAAAGGGTAGGATGCGTGGCTTGGAAGTTTCTTTGTTTCCCGTTACTCCAGCCCTCTTAGTATTGCAATAACAGCGCTACTGGAGAGCTGTGGTGTGAGGAGACATAACAACTGTGAAGCAGGTTTCTGGCCCGATAAAATTCAGGCTTGCAAGGAACAAAAACGTTTGTAACTTTTAACTGTTTATGGCAGGAACTGTTCTCAAAACCTGCCTATCTTCAAAATACATAAATGATCGTCCCTAATCACCTCCCTAACTCAACAGCAAACCTCTTATGCCTTCTTCCACCGAAATCCAACAGCCAACCCTGTGAGCTACCAGATTCACTTTTTCTTTTCTCCTTTTAACAGCCAGTGTGGTATAGTGGTTAGAGTCTTAGGGGCCTTCCCCACTACAGAAGGGAGCTAAGGTCGACTCGGTTCCCTTCAGTGGAGGGCGATTCCAGGCTGTCCCCACAGCAACTGAGTTGGCCCCCTGGAACCGAGCGAAGTGGGCGGGATCATCTTGGTGGCTGTTTCGCTCCTCGATCGTGATTGGTGCTTGTGTTACGGTGGGAAACGGGAGCGTTCTCTTTTTTTACAGTTTACAGTTTACAGTTATATGCGCTTTCTGCCCGCCACGACTCTTCTGTTCTGTGCATGCCACAAAAGCGGCTCGTGATTGGTTGAACGGATGAGGTGTCGTTTTGATGCTTCCCCACTTCGGAGCTTCTAAGCGGTATCGACCTTGTTCCAGCAGAAAAGTGTAGTTCATAACTGCGACAAGGATGTCGCAGTTCTAAGGGGGGGGGGTGTCCAAGGGGGGGACAAAACAATGTTGAGCTCAGTGGCAGTGGGGATTCACTGAGGCGAACCTAGGTAGAAAGCCCCTTAGACAAGGAGCACCATGTTTGAATCCGCACTCTGTCATGGAAGCCTCCTGGATGGTCTCGAGCAAGTTAAACATGTTCAGCCTGACATACCTCACAGGCTGTGAAGATAAAATGGTGGGGAAGGGCACAACACAACTCATTTTGAGTCCCCATTGGAGATAAATGGAGGGTATAAACAGTGGTGGGATCCAAAAATTTTAATAACAGGTTCCGATGGTGGTGGGATTCAAACAGTGGTGCCGCCTCACACTCGCACCTCCAGTCCCTATTGGGCAGGGAGGTTGCTTTAGTAACCCCTTCTCGGCACTCAGAAAAAATTAGTAACCACTTCTAGAGAAGTGGTGAGAACTGGTTGGATCCCACCTCTGGGTATAAGTGAAGTAAAATAAGTGAGAAAAAAGAACCGTCTATCCCTCTCTTGAAAGTGATTGGCTGAGGCTTCTAGAGGGTGGAACTTGAAACTGTCCATCATATCCCGCCTTCCATTACTCGATGGAGCAGCATGGGGAAAGTGGGAAGGGGAACGAAATGGCACGATGCTTGGAATTTATAATCATAGAATTTTTTGGAAATTCCTAGAGTGCCATGCAATGCCATTCCCCCTACTTTCCACCCCCAAATGCTCCCACTCCCTATAGCTTCCCTGCCAGCAACCCCAACTAGAGGTGTATCCATGGAAAATGCATCTTGGTGCAAAATCTGAGTTTTCCGCCCCCCCAACCTCGCCCTGTATGGGCAGCCACCCTCCCCCACCACAACCAAACAGTGTTTTTTGCACTAGATCTTGAAGTCAGTCTATGCACTCAGGGGGAAGGAGGAGGGGTGTGGTGGATCATTTTCTGCCCCCCATGACTAAATGGCCTGTGGACATTTGACCCTGTATGTCCCCCTGAGTGGTACACCCCTGACCCCAGCCCACCCACGTTCATTTTTCTTTGAAGGGAAAACCGCCTTGGCCTTCCCACATATTTTAACTATGTGCCATTTTAAAATTGGAAGCGGCAGCAGATGTGCGATCGTGTGTGTGGAGGGGCGGGGGCTGTAGCTGTTGGAAAATGAGAAAAAAAGCGCTCTGTAACTAAGGCGAGAAAGAAGTATAATCACACAAAATGGACATATGCAAATTCATTCAGGGACATCTGTGCTGTTTGCCGAATGATTAGCTCCCCCGCCTGCAACTGGCATGAAGGACGTGAGCCGAACCGGCCGATGCTTGTGTCTGCCTGTTCTGAAGGAACTGAAAATTCGGAGAACTTTCATTTAGATAAACGGAGCAATAAATATAGATAAGAGACAAGAGACAAGGAGAAGGTAAAGATGGGAAAAGAAAGACCAGAGACTCAATGCATCGACTTCCCTTCTGTTTTTCACATCTGGGCTTGAAGAAAGGTTAGCCAAATAAGGTCAATTCTGACGGTAATATTAAGTTACTAAATCCGAATGGGAAGTCAAGCAGAAAGAGAAAATTATCTGTATTAGATACTTAAAATTTTAGAAATATATTGGAATAGCTAAAGGTATTTATGTATCAAAAATGAAACTTTGTAAACATACTGTTTTAATGATATTGGAATAAATAAAATAAATAAAGGGGTGTACGACCCAGAGCCCCTGGGGGATTGGGCGGTCTATAAATTTAAATAATAAATAAATAAATAAAAATATTTTTTTAAAAAAATCGGAGAACTTGTCGGTGGCAACCCCACACAGAGCACATTACTTATAGTTACAGAAGTCAGAGAATCAGCCACTGGGTCCACGGATCAGCCCTTTGGTCTTAGGTTTATTGCAGAGGCATATCTAGGAAAAACGTAACCCGGTGCAAAATCTGAGTCCCCCCACCCACGGTGTGGGAGGCTGTGCTCCCCCACCATGACCAAACAACTGTTTTTGAACCAGGCCTTGAAGTCAGTGTATGGACCGGGGGGGAGGAGGAGGGGCGTGAGGGGCGATTTTCCACCCCATGTAACTAAAGGATGCCCTTGTGTTGCGTGCCATCATTGGCACGCCTGATATACTATCTAATCAGTACTGTCCCCTCCCGGCCTTGGGATCGGGCGCCATATATTATTGTTGCTACTGTGTTTTATGGTTATAGATTTATAAATTGTTTTAAATTACCCCAGTTTTTATGTGTAAAATGTTGTTTTTAGCCTGCTGTGTTGAATGTTATTATGTATTGTTGTTGCAGGCCTGCTGTACGCAGCCCAGAGCCCTTAGGGGATGGGCGGTTTAAAATCTAATAAATAGATAGATAGATAGATAGATAGATGATAGATAGATAGATAGATAGATAGATAGATAGATAGATAGATAGATAGATAGATAGATAGATAGATAGATAGATAGATAGATAGATAGATAGATAGATAGATAGATAGATAGATAGATAGATAGATAGATAGATAGATAGATAGATAGATAGATAGATAGATAGATAGATGGCCACAGCCCAGGGACATTTGACCCCCAAATGGCCCCTGATCTATAGTCTCCAGGGATCCCTGGTGGAGGTCTTCCTCATCACTTCCTCATCACTTGCTACCCAGCTCTTTAAACTAGAGATGCTGGAGATTAAATCTTCTGCATGCCAAGGAGATGCTCCACCACAGGTCTCCTGCTACGCTTGAGACCGGCCTTTTACTGTCCACCCAGAGCTCCAGACATGAAGCTGCTGTAAGGTTGTGATTTAGTTGACAGGTTGGTTTGGCCTTGGAGGAGATTCCTCAGCTTCACAGGTGGGAGAGAGGGATCTGGTAATAGTCCAATTTGTTCCGCACGAGCCCAGATTTTTGTATTTACACTGCAAGTGTACCTTCGCTTGCGCAAACCTCTTGTTTGGTCGAGAAACGCAGCAAAGCGGGAAAAATAAACCGGTTTTGCTCCCGTAGTTTTTGCACGGCATCGGGGTCACGCCGGGATATTTGAAAAGAAATATTACCTCCCGGTCCTAACTTGCTTCTGGAAAGAAATGGGCGGCTACGCAGAGGGAGAAACTGGGATAAAATAGACTCAGGTTGAAAAAACTGGTGGTACACAGGTAAGATTTTGCCGTGTGAAAACAACCATAATGGCAAACTGCTACTGTTGGTCTCTTGCTTGAACACCCTATAAAAGTCAGCTGCGACATGGTGGCACGTTCCACCATCATCAGGAGTTTTTGCTTATAGCTCTTCTTCAAATCCTACAATACACCTGAAACATTCCTTTGCTATTTGTTTCTGCCCCGCTGGCACAATCTTTTGTGCTCAAATTAGCCTGAATAAAAGCATTCCTTCCCTTTCTCTCACCAAATTGACGCTATTAATGCAATGATTATTATTATTTTATGCCACTGCTCATTCTCTTGCTGCTGGGTAATATTTTTAGTCGCATTAATTTTCATTACAGATGCTAATTACCGAGCAGTTATCAGGTTTTAATAATTTCGCAGTGGCACACATTCTTTATTGGGGTACTTCATTAATTTTTATCAGCATATAATCAGCTAAATCACCAGATTTCTTGTCCTGGAAATTTTCCATTTCCATGAGAAGTGTATTAAATAGCTGCATGTGTGTGCATCAGATGGTGAGGTTTGAAAGCATTCTTGATCTATGGATTTCTTCTCTTGTTCGTCATCCTTCACCAAGAAGATCAGAAGGTATGGAGGCTTGCCCAAATGTGTCCTCTTGTCCCTTTTGGACAGAAATCGACAGGAGATTCTAGCTATTGTGCCATGACTCAATGATAGAGCATCTCTTGGCATGAAGAAGCTCCCAGGTCCAATCCCCAGCATCTCCTGTTAAAATGGCCAAGCATCAGGTGATAGGAAAAATCTCTGCTTGAGAACCTGGAAAGCCACAGCTGGTCTGAGTAGACAATACTGCCCTTGACAAACCAATGATGTACGGCACTTTCATATCTTTTAAGTGTTGACTCAGTGGGAGAACATCTGCTTGGAATACAGAAGATCCCATGTTCAGTCCCCATCATCTCCAGTTAAAAGGACTAGACAGGTGATGGGAAAGACCACAGTGGTTCCATGGTAGACATCTCCTTGGCATGCAGAAGGTCCCAGGTTCAATCACCACCATCTCCAGTTAAAAGGACTAGACAGGTGATGGGAAAGACCTCAGTGGTTCCATGGTAGACATCTCCTTGGCATGCAGAAGGTCCCAGGTTCATTCACCACCATCTCCAGTTAAAAGGACTAGACAGGTGATGGGAAAGACCTCAGTGGTTCCATGGTAGACATCTCCTTGGCATGCAAAAGGTCCCAGGTTCAATCCCCAGCATCTCCAGTTAAAAGGACTAGACAGGTGATGGGAAAGACCTCAGTGGTTCCATGGTAGACATCTCCTTGGCATGCAGAAGGTCCCAGGTTCAATCCCCAGCATCTCCAGTTAAAAGGACCAGGCAGGCAGTGGATGATGGGAAAGACTTCTTCCTGAGAGTTGCTTCCAGTCTGAGTAAACAATACCTGATGGACTGATGGTCTTATTCAGTCTAAGGCAGGTTCATGTGTTCACCTGAACATGTGCAAATAACAAAGGGGATGGGCTTTTGTTGCAAAGCGCTGGGCTAATGCATTCTGGTTCATTTTTGCCAAAGTATCTCCTGTGGTCGTCCTAAGACTGATGGCCAGTTTTGAGACTCCCAGGTTTATTTTCTGCTCAATCATGCCTGCCCCAAAAAAGACAGACTTAGCTTCCACTGCCAACAGCATGGAAGGGGTGGGCAGGGATTTCCTGACACAACTTGGGCCGGAAGGTTCTGAGAGAACTGTGACTGGCCCAAGGTCACCCAGCAGGCTTCATGAGTAGGAGCAGGGGAAACAAACCCGGTTCAACAGATGAGAGTAATGAGGAGGAGTCGGGAATCAAACCGGGTTCTCCAGATTAGAGTTCACCCCTCTTAACCACTATACCGCACGACACCACGTTTGGCACTGCAACTTCTACACACATCCTGAAGCCAATAGCCAATGTTGAGGTACGTAGCTTTTGTTTTGGAGGAATTATTCCTGCTACAAACAGACAGGCAGAGCCTTTTATGATTACAAATGTCAGGTTTTTTTTAAATTTAAATAGCTGCACTTTTTATGACTAGTCACCACAAGCTGGCTCTTGGAGCAGCAGTGTGTAAATGCATTAAGCAGGTAAATTAAAAGGGTGCTTTTGAATGAAATAAGCCAATAGTGTTCACATAAGAACATAAGAACTAGCCTGCTGGATCAGACCAGAGTGCATCTAGTCCAGCACTCTGCTACTCGCAGTGGCCCACCAGGTGCCTTTGGGAGCTCACGTGCAGGAGATGAAAGCAATGGCCTTCTGCTGCTGCTGCTCCTGAGCACCTGGTCTGCTAAGGCATTTGCAATCTCAGATCAAGGAGGATCAAAATTGGTAGCCATAGATTGACTTCTCCTCCATAAATCTGTCCAAGCCCTTTTTAAAGCTATCCAGGTGAGTGGCTATCACCACCTCCTGTGGCAGCATATTCCAAACACCAATCACACGTTATGTGAAGAAGTGTTTCCTTTTATTAGTCCTAATTCTTCCCTCCAGCATTTTCCATGGATGCCCCCTGGTTCTAGTATCGTGAGAAAGAGAGAAACAAATTTCTCTCTGTCAACATTTTCTACCCCGTGCATAATTTTATAGACTTCAATCATATCCCCCCTCAGACGCCTCCTCTCCAAACTAAAGAGCCCCAAACGCTGCAGCCTCTCCTCATAAGGAAGGTGCTCCAGTCCCTCAATCATCCTCGTTGCTCTTCTCTGCACTTTTTCTATCTCTTCAATATCCTTTTTGAGATGTGGCGACCAGAACTGAACACAGATATGCAAACATATGCAAACGGGACCTTAAAGCAGCAGTCTGTTCCCTTTGGGAGACCTAGTCATTGAATCATATAGAAGAGGAATTTAAGACCACCAGAACTGACACTGGATCAGATCAAACGGCCACCAAATCTAGTATTCTGTTTTTGACAGAAGTCAGAGTCCCTGGGAAGGTAACAAGCCGGGCATCACAATGACAGCTCTTCTCGGCTGTCCTAAGCGTTGAATCCTCAGATGTACACTAAAGCTGAACTTGGTGTTCCTATTTTGCTGTCTCAACATCACATCTATTCTCCTCAGCTTCCTGTGGGACCCTCGCTGGATATCTCCATGTGCTCGACGCTCTTATGCAGTGGTGGGATCCAAAAATTTTAGTAACAGGTTCCCATGGTGGTGGGATTCAAACAGTGGCGTAGCGCCAATGGGGCTGGGTGGGGCACAACGGGGGCGTGGCCGGGCATTCCGGGGGCGGGGCATTAATAATTTCTCTGTTACTGTAAAAAAAAACTCTTACTGTAAAAAAAAAGATCCTAATTTCCAGCTGGTATCTTTCTGTCCATAATTTAAACTCATTCTAGCAAGTCCTATCGTCTACTGCCAACAGAAACAACTACTTCTCCTCTAATTGACTGCCTGTCAAATACTTAATACTTTCAAATACTTAATTTTGTTTCTAGAAATCAAAAGAAGGATACTTTCCTTAAACAAGGAACTTTACCCTATTCCTAAAACATGTTTTTAAAACAGCCCAACAGGGAGAATTATCCCGTTTTCTCCCTTCGCTAACCAGCCACATAGGAAACAACAGGACTTTATGATTTTTGGACCGAATGGAATTTCTAAAGGAAAAGCAGACCCAATTAGTAACCCCCTCTCGGCACACACAAATAATTAGTAACCCACTCTCGGGAACTGGTGAGAACCTGCTGGATCCCACCTCTGCTCTTATGGTTGTGCTTGATGTCTTATGGTTTCCTTTGTAACACACAGAATTTGAGATGACAGAGAATGTCCTGTGGTTTTGGACTGTAGAGCATTTATCTGTACTTTCAAGGCATCGTGTGATGCAGCTGTGGGCAAGGCTGGAGCATAAGAATCAGTATGGATCAAGTAGTACTTTGAGTCAGAATCTGTCCTTGATTCCTCTTCCAAGCTATCCATTGAGATGTATTGTTGAAGGCTTTCATGGCCAGAATCATTGGGGTGTTGTGTGGTTTCTGGACTGTATGTCCGTATTCTAATAGCGTTTTCTCCTGATGTTTCACCTGCATCTGTGGCTGGCATCTTTAGAGGATCATTGAGATATCCACTGAGATGTTTCCTGAATCCACTGGCATCTTCAGAGGATCATTGAGATATCCACTGAGATATTTCCTGAATCCACTGGCATCTTCAGAGGATCATTGAGATATCCACTGAGATGTTTCCTGAATCCACTGGCATCTTCAGAGGATCATTGAGATATCCACTGAGATGTTTCCTGAATCCACTGGCATCTTTAGAGGATCATTGAGATATCCACTGAGATGTTTCCTGAATCCACCTCTTCATCCCACTATCCCAGACTTGGGACTTGCATTGGATGAATCAGTGAAGCTCAGAAGAGCAGTGGTGGGATTGTGTATCAGTGGAAAAGCATCTTCTTTACATGCAAAAGTTTCCAGGTTCATTCCCTGGCATCTCCAGTTAAAAAGACTGGGCAATAGTTGATGGGAAAGACCTCAGTGGCTCCATGGTAGAACATCTTCTTGGCATGCAGAAGGTCCCAGGTTCTATCCCTAGCACCTCCAGATTATTTGTATTGATTGATTTAAAAATATTTATACCCGGCCTTATACCAAAGTCTCTAGCAGATTACACAGGTCAAAATGATAAAAGATTACAATAAAGCATCATAAAGAATTATGACAATTAATCTTGCAGACTCAGGAGCCCAGGGGATAGAAGAAGAAGAAGACTTTATTTACAGTCAATGACCAAATATATTACAAATCTCCAAAATATCTACAACAAAACAAGAATGCAGATCTCTCTCCCGTATTCCAGCACTATCCATCTATATATCATTATACTTTGTAGACACACCGAACAGCATAAAATTACTAGACAAAACAAAAATATCTAAGGGGGATGCCATATTCAGATCATTTTTTCTTTTTCATAATAAATAGACAGAATTTTGCTACCGATTTAGTAATATTCTCCTTCTTATCTTGTAGTAGTTTTTCACAACAAACTTTATCAGAACAATATGTCATCTTGCGTAATAGATGTGGCAGGCATTTTTTCCTTGCCTCCTCATAAAGGGGACACTCCCAGGGCACAGAGAACCTCCATCTTGTCTGGATTCAGCCTCAGTTGGTTGGCCCTCATCCAGTCCATAGCTGCTTCCAGGCAATGGTCCTGCCTCTCCTGACTGGTGAAATGGACAGAGCTGGGATCCATCTACATATTGATGACACTTGACTCCAAGTCTTCTGATTACCTCACCCAACAGCTTCATGTAGATGTTGAATAGCGTAAGGGACAGGACCAAGTCATGGGCACCCTCATCAGGGAACTCCCAGGACTCTGAGGATGAATCCCCAAATGGAACTGACCCCAAAAGCAGGATGAGAACCACTTTAACACGGCACCCTCCAACCCCATTCCCCAGAGCCAGTCCAGTGTATGAGAGGCATCAGCAACTTCTGTCAAAATGTCACCCATTCCAGCCAGAGTTATTCAAGTCAGAACTGCAATACAGCGGAACCTCAGTTTTTATTGCCTTCGGTTTTCATCGGTTTCGGTTTTCATCGAGTTTTTCAGTGAAAAATGTGTCTCGGTTTTCATCGATTTGCCTTGGTTTTTGTTGATTTGCCGTAAGGTGCAGGCAAAGGGGTTTGTGGAGAAAAATCACCCGGACAAAGCTGCTACAGGCCGTGTCTGCAACTGGTTTAATGACAATGTCTTGCCCCATTTCAGGCAAATCTTAAAGAGGCGTCAGAAACAGACCTCTTTGGACAGCTTTCTGGCGCGACATTGGTCCACCAGCTCTGAAGCCGGTCCTATTATTATTATTATTATTATTATTATAATTATTATTATAATTATTATTATTATTATTATTATTATTATTATTATTATTATTATTGTTGTTGTTGTTGTTGTTGTTGTTGTTGTTGTTGTTGTTGTTGTTGTTGTTGTTGTTGTTGTTGTTGTTGTTACTGTTACTATTACTATTACTATTACTATTACTATTACTATTACTATTACTATTACTATTACTATTACTATTATATACTTACTTACTTACTTACTTACTTACTTATTTATTAAATTTAATATACCGCCCCATCCCCGAAGGGCTCTGGGCAGTGTACAACATAAAACCTTATATTAAAACATCATAACGGGACTTCCATAAATATAATAAAAACAGCAGTTGTGTTCTAAGATGGCATCCCACCTAAACCTAATCCTCCTAGAACAGGGGTAGGGAACCTGCGGCTCGAGAGCCGCATGTGGCTCTTCTGCCCTTTCACTGTGGCTCCACGAGCCGAGCCGCCGGCTTCATCCTTGCCCACCCTGCAGGCAGCAGGGCGGGCGCATCCATGCGCTTCTCAGAATGAGCGGAGTAAAAGGTAAAAAAAACCCCTCTATATATAGTGTTACCTTTATTTTAAATGTCAAAAATTATTTGCGGCTCCAAGTGTTTCTTTTCCCATGGAAAACAGGTCCCAATGGCTCTTTGAGTGTTAAAGGTTCCCTACCCCTGTCCTAGAAGGAGGAGGGAGAGATAGTGGGTCCTGATGGTATTAAGGACCCATAGATCCCAGTAAATAGATCCTAGTGTTATTTTTTGTTACTGTTTTCAGCATTAAACACTATGTTTATTCACCAAAAATGTGGTATGTGGTATGTTTTTGGGAGTGCCTAGAATGGGTTAATTGGATTTACATTGATTCCTATGGAAAAGTTTGCCTCGGTTTTCATCGGTTTCGGTTTTCATTGATTCTTTTCCGACAGATTACCAATGAAAACCGAGGTTCCACTCCAAAAAACATACCCAAACATTTTTTCCTGGGAAAAACATCACTCTCCCCAGTCCAAATGTACTAGGAATGGCTGAGTCTGCCCCGCCCTCACCCCAGACTGCCTTGGGGGAAAAGAACACCATGTGCATACAAAAATCAAATTCATATAACTAAACCTGACCTTCCACAGTATCCGATGTGATGGGAATTCCCTTTCCAGTGACTGTAATCCCTCCCTTCTTAAATGGGAAAGGAAACGTATCAAACAAAAGGGGCATGTCAAAGTCAGATTTAATATCGTTCACGGCAGTATCCTCTGCGATCGCAGCGGTGGGAAGCAGCGTGCGAGATTTTGGCTGCCGACCATCCAAGATGCTAAAACATCTATGGAACTGGCAGAGGTTGCTCTTCTCCTAGTAAGAGGGGGGAAAAATAAATCAAAGAGGCTCATGTTGGGTTCTTTCCACTCTTCCCTTTAATAAGGATGACTTTCCATCCCCTCCTATGGTCCTTATGCTACCCTGTCATGTTTGAAGGGCTTATTGTTTCCCAAATAGCTTTTGCCGGTCCCCCTGGAGACCAAGAGTATTTGAGGCAATATTAATTCTGCATCTCTCCCTCTCTGGTTGGGCCTCCGCTTCAAACGGAATAAATGAGACGGCGGCTGAAAGAGAGGTTATGCAAACTGTCATCCTCCATTGTATCAGCCGCATCTGCGATGTTCGGAACAAATTATGTGTCACTCGACTAAATCGCAGTCAGAAAGGCAAATCAGTTGATGGAAGCCTCATTCGGTCTCTCCTGGAAGCTCTCCTTTCCAAAGCCCGGTTAATCTTCCTTTTCTTCCCGTGCAAAATTCTGGGCTATTTTTGCAGCCCTCATTTTTCTTCTTCTCCTCCCGGAAAAAAAGAAAGAATCCGCACGCGCACAGAGATTAGGCCAAATTTCCAGCAGATGACTCACACCGCTTCCCTCGTTCAATTCCTGCTGATTAGCTCAGTTGAGTTTTGCTGGAAAGGGCGGGGGGAACCTGTCAGAGGTCTGGCGCGCTCCGAAAATGTGAGAAACAAAGGAGAGAGCCTCTCTGCGTTACCGGAGTTCTTAATTTGTAATCACGGATCAGAGGAACCCGGGCTGATGAAGAGAAGGCATTTCTGCGAGAGAAACAAGAGGGAGAAAATACTCTACTTGACTGCTGTGTACGAGGGCCGGCAATTTTCTAAATCCTTATTGATTTCCTTGTTTCTTCATGCAATGAATTTCAAAGAAGAGAACAGGAGACACCATTAATTTGGTCAATAGCCTCGGCCATCGCCCCCAATTTCAGCGGTTTCCCAAAAGGCAGAAAGAGAGAGAGGGAGGGAGGGGCAGGGGGAAAAGAAGATAAACAGAGAACACATCATCACGAAGGTGTTTTATACTGAATTAGATTTTCAGTCCTTAAAGGGATTCTGACCTGTATCAATTGGAGTATAGTGTCTAGGTTGAGGGATGTAATTGTACCTCTCTGTTCTGCATTGGTTAGGCCTCACCTGGTATACTGTGTGCAGTTCTAGGCATGGCAATTGAAGAATCACACAATGTGTGATTGGTGTTTGGAAGATGCTGCCACAGGAGGTGGTGATGGCCACTAGCCTGGATAGCTTTAAAAGGGGCTTGGACAGATTTATGGAGGAGAAGTCGATCTATGGCTCCCAATCTTGATCCTCCTTGATCTCGGATTGCAAATGTTTTAGCAGACCAGGTGCTCGGGAGCAGTAGCAGCAGCAGAAAGCCATTGTTTTCACATCCTGCACGTGAGCTCCCAAAGGCACCTGGTGGGCCCCTGCGAGTAGCAGAGTGCTGGACTAGATGGACTCTGGTCTGATCCAGCAGGCTAGTTCTTATGTTCTTATGTTCTTATGTTCTTAAGGATATTGCCAAGCTGGAACGGGTTCAGAGGGCAACCAAAATGGTAAAAGGTCTGGAATCCATGCCCTATGAGGAGAGACTTAGGGAGCTGGGGATGTTTAGTTGAGGTGACATGATAGCCATGTTGAGATATTTGAAGGGATGTCATATTGGTGAGGGAGCAAGCTTGTTTTCTGCTGCTCCAGAAACTAGGACCAGGAGTGATGGGTTCAAGGTGAAGGAAAAGAGATTCCACCTAAACATCAGGAAAAGCTTTCTGACAGTTAAGGCTGTTCAGCAGTGGAATGCACGACCTCAGAGTGTGGTAGAGTCTCCTTCTTTGAAGGTTTTTAAAGAGAGGCTGGTTGGCCATTTGTCAGGAGTGTTCTGATTATGTGTTCCTGCATTGCAGGGGGTTGGATTTGATGGCCTTTGGGGTCTCTTCCAACTCTATGGCCAAAGGGTTCTGCACATCCTAAAAACCCAAACACAATCTAAAATCTCCCACAACTTCCCCTCCCACAAAAAAGAGAAGGGTGTGCAGACATCTCACAGGCCCCCCCTCCCAGCAGGGGGATTCAGCCAAATGCCCAGGTAAAGAGGATGGTGTTCATCAGGTGCCACAACTTCAAGAAAGTAGGCTCCTCTGGAGTGAGGTCATTCCACAGAGTAGGGGCCACTGTAAAGAAGACCCTTCAAGCTGCCCCCACCTCCTTACCTCCAAAGGGGGCAGGACAACCAGGCGGGCCTCCCCCTCCAATCTTAGTGCTTGGACAGGAATATATGAGTGGATGTGCTTTCTCAAGTACCCTGGACTAAAGCCCTCCCTCCCCTCCCTCCCCTCCCCTCCCACCCCTCCCTTGCATGCCACCCCTCCCTCCCTCCCTCCCCTCCCTTGCATGCCACCCCTCCCTCCCTCCCTCCCCTCTCTCCCCTTCCCTTGCAAACCTCTAACACAGTGATGGCGAACCTTTTTGAGACCGAGTGCCCGAATTGCAACCCTAACCCCACTTATTTATTGCAAAGTGCCAACCTGGCAATTTAACCTGAATGCTGAGGTTTTAGTTTAGAAAAAACCGGTTGGCTCCCTCTTCCTCCGCCCCACCCGTTCGAGCGGGGGCCAGCCTGCTCTAGCCTCCAGCAAGTCCTGCGTGCACTGCTCTGTGCCTCTCTAGCATCTCTGCCTCCTCTGTGCCCTCCCCCCCTGGCAGCAGCCACCCGGAGCACAGGCACCAGGCCCACCAGCCAAGGCCTCCCTGCTCTCCGCAATGCGCGCACGTCGTGCTCAGTGGCCCAGGCCAGCCTAGATGTGTGTGTGGGGGAGATGATTTTCTGCCCCCACATGATGAACTCTGTGTGCGCGTGCCCATAGAGAGGGCTCCGAGTGCCACCTCTGGCACCCGTGCCATAGGTTCGCCATCACTGCTCTAACATGACTCCCTCTCAGTCATGTTGTTTTTCCGTCAGTCAGTTGCCTTAGAAACTTCATGGTCAGTTACAATTTGACAGCAAAGATAGGTTGAGCCTTAAACACAGATGACACCCATTTTCACCTTCCCTCAGAAATAAAGGAGACGATGTCTGAAACATCTCCATTTTCTTACAGTTCGAAACATGTTTCCCTGTATTCAGTGTGAGTGAAGATGCTGCCAGGGACCAGACAGAATTGTCTCAGGGATGCCATCCATCTCTTAGCTACCGATTACTCATCCTTGGTTTACAATTTTAAAAAATCGTACTCTGAAAGGTCAGGCTGTCAACGATATATTTCTTAAAAGCCGAGCTCAGTTATGGGTGCCAAAAATGTCGGGTGTTCAATCTATTGCCAGCTGTGAAAAAAACGTGTTCAGAGGGAAGGAGTGATTCATACACAATTCTTCCGGACTGCCTTGCTGATCTTGCTTGTTCTGATATCTATATACCGTCTCATAAAGCAAAGACTCTTTGAGCAGGACTACCAGAAACTGATGGCACAAGCAAATAAAACCTGCTCTCCAATCCATCTGCATATTTTGCCTCGTTTTCCCACTCCTGCTAACTATCTACATCTTCTACATGAGCCCACTCTGAGACACGCTGTCACCTTAGCCAGATGCAATGTTCTTCCTTCTACCAGACGATACAACAGAGAGCACCATCTTCCATCCTCTGATAGATCTTGCACCTGCAGTCCTGGTCTTGAAGAAACCGTCCATCATGTGCTATTATATTGCCCTTTATATGCTGTAGAGCGGGAAAGACTACTTAACCCTCTCTTACCTGAATCTAGGCAACACTACAGATGCTGTCAAAACTTTGTTCTTGTTAGACAGCAACTCAACTGTTACCATCGAACAAACTGCTAGATTCTTGTGCGTTGTCATCACTGAACGTTCCCAACATTGTCATCACTTTCTTCTTCTTCTTCTTCTTCTTCTTCTTCTTCTTCTTCTTCTTCTTCTTCTTCTTCTTCTTCTTCTTCTTCTTCTTCTTCTTCTTCTTCTTCTTCTTCTTCTTCTTCTTCTTCTTTAGCCGTTGCTGCTGCGTGCCGTCAGTCGCCGTGTTGTTGTTACTGTTGCCAGTTGCCGCCGCCGCCGCTGCCGCATTGCCGCTGCCGTCAGCTTGCCAATCAGCACCTCTCAAAGATTGTTGAAGACTTTCATGGCTGGAATCAACTGGTTGTTGTGGGATTTCCAGGCTGTGTTGTGACCCGAAGTTGTGGGAAGTGTCTCCCTTTTAAAGTCGGGAATCAGCAGGAGCAGGTTCTGGGCTTTAGCAAAAGGCCAGGCAACCTGAGACCTTGATTGCTTATGTATACGATATTCAGCTTCTGCTAGAAACTTTCAGGAGAGTAAATGAAGATTAACATTTTGTTGTTGTTGTTGTTGTTGAGGGATAATAGGGGTACACAAGCACACACAAAAAGCAGAAGGACACACACCCAGAGGTGGGATCCAGCAGGTTCTCACAGGTTCCTGAGAGTAGGTTACTCATTATTTGTGTGTGCTGAGAGGGGGTTACACATTGGTGATTTTGCCACGTGATTTTTGCCTTAGTTACATCCCTCCTCTCAGCAGTAGTGCACAGAACTTGAAGCAGTCTAGCAGGAGGTGCACCGGCGTGCGTGGCAGCCTGCGTCTGTGTGCATTCGTTTCCCGCTCAAGGACTGTCGCAGCGGCTGCATCCTTGCCACAGCCCCGCCCAGGAATGCCCCACCCCTGGAATGCCCGGCCACACCCCCGTCGTGCCCCGCCTAGCCTCACTGGCGCTACACCACAGTTTGAATCCCACCACCATGGGAACCTGTTACTAAAATTTTTGGATCCCACCACTGCACACACCCCGTCCTATGATATAGACAGTTCTGAGGGGAGAGATCTTGAATAGATGAGGAATATATGGGAAGGGGCAATAAAATTATAGTCACCTGATCTTGGAGCGGAATGGTCCAATGAACAGAACTGAGCAGAACTGGAACAGTATCACAGACAAAGAGATGTCCAGAGATACTTAACACTGTCTATTGGTAGAGTATATAAAGCCGTGGTGCGACTGCACTTGGAGTCCTGTGTTCAGTTCTGGTCGCCACATCTCAAAAGGATATTGAAGAAATAGAAAAAGTGCAGAGAAGGGCAACGAGGATGATTGAGGGATTGGGATTGAGGGATTGGAGGGATTGGGATTGAGGGATTGGAGGGATTGGGATTGAGGGATTGGAGGGATTGGGATTGAGGGATTGGAGGGATTGGGATTGAGGGATTGGAGGGATTGGGATTGAGGGATTGGAGAGATTGGGATTGAGGGATTGGAGCACCTTCCTTATGAGGAGAGGCTGCAGCGTTTAGGACTCTTTAGTTTGGAGAGGAGACATCTGAGGGGGGATATGATTGAAGTCTATAAAATTATGCATGGGGTAGAAAATGTTGACAGAGATAAATTTTTCTCTCTTTCTCACAATACTAGAACCAGGGGGCATACATTGAAAATGCTGGGGGGAAGAATTAGGACTAATAAAAGGAAACACTTCTTCACGCAATGTGTGATTGGTGTTTGGAATATGCTGCCACAGGAGGTTGTGATGGCCAGTAACCTGGATAGCTTTAAAAAGGGCTTGGCCAGATTTATGGAGGAGAAGTCGATCTATGGCTACCAATCTTGATCCTCCTTGATCTCAGATTGCAAATGCCTTAACAATCCAGGTGCTTGGGAGCAACAGCCGCAGAAGGCCATTGCTTTCACTTCCTGCATGTGAGCTCCCAAAGGCACCTGGTGGGCCACTGCGAGTAGCAGAGAGCTGGACTAGATGGACTCTGGTCTGATCCAGCTGGCTTGTTCTTATGTTCTTATGTTCTTATTATAGTGAAAAATGGACCCTCAGGGTTATGCAGAGTGATCCTTCATCTCCCTAGGCAAAGAGATTTCCTGCTTTCCTGGGAAAGACAAGAGACAGACATCAACCTTAATGGTTAGATGGTTGGTCGAATGCAGTGGTTCTCAACCTGTGGGTCATGACCACTTTGGGGGTCGAACGACCTTTTCACAGGGGTCGCCTAAGACTCTCTGCATCAGTGTTCTCCATCTGTAAAATGGATAAATGTGAGAGTTGCGGGTCACCACAGCATGAGGAACAGTATTAAAGGGTCGCGGCATTAGGAAGGTTGAGAGCCACTGGTCTAATGGTTTGATACATCTGCCTGAGGTTCCAGGCTTGGGGGTGTCTCCAAGGGGGAAAGTTAGCTGATGAAACTACAGCAGTAAAACAATGACAATGCAAATCAGATGGTTGTTAAAAATATTAATCAGGGGAAGAAACATTAGTTAGTATGGCACTGGGGAGGTAAGCACATTAGCATATCCTTTGTCTTCACCGGGGTGTATGGACCAGGTTTGGAGATGGGATCCTTCTTCAGGGCAAGGTCTTCGTGTTGACTTTATCCTGGCAGGAAGGGTGACAGAGAAGCATTGTGCAAGTTGCTTTGGAAAGAGACAATTGCAGTCAATGCAAGGAATGTGTTCCCTGTTTCGCACTGCACTGCTAGGCACCCCGAGGATTGGCTAAGGCGGTAAAGACGCCACTGCATTCCAAATAGGGTCCCCTTGGTCCACCATAGGTCGGTCTGGCAACAGTGTGTCCATGGTCTGGTAGTTTTTGCTCTTCACGTTTTGCTCGCATCTAGGGATGGCATCTTCAGAGGCATCCACATAAGAAAAGGGGGGTGCAATCGTAAATATTAATAATAATAGAACTACCACTACTGTTGCACTCTGGCTATAACTAATATTTCAAATGTGTATATCTATATACATGAATTTATATCATTGACTAGATCATGGCATGATGGGATATGTCAGCTCAGATGGAGAGAAAAGTGCCCATACGAAGCCAATATAAATTATATCTACAACCTGTGAGGCTGATGAAGCCATCGAAAAACGCGGATTAGGCGCAATGCGTTTTCCTCCTTGTGTTTAAAAGAATTTGGACTTATGCCTGCGCACAATTTTGGACTTATCATTGAATATGTACAGAATACTTACCTGAGTGGATTCATATAAAATGTTGATGAACCAAGATGGACTGAATATATTTATGTATATACATGTTTTCGCATTGATTGAATACTTACCTTAAGGATGTTGAACTGATGGGAGAGTATGAACTAAATACTTACCTGAATTAATACGGATGACCCTGAATCTATTTGTTATAATTGTTAAAAATAAGTTGAACTTACCTGTTGGATGTAGTCAACAAGAAATGATTGTATTTATAACTAATGAAATATAAAAAAATATGAACAAAGATATAAATTCATGTATATAGATATACGCATTTGAAATATTAGTTATAGCCAGAGTGCAACAGTAGTGGTAGTTCTATTATTATTAATCTTCAGAGGCATGCCATGGCCAGGAAAATCCACAACATCTGGTATCTCACATACTTGATCCTTAACTAGAGATGCTGGGAATTGAATCTGGGACCTTCTACCACTGAGCCATGGAGAAGGCAGAGGTTACACTCCAAGTTCATTCAATGGTGCATCTAAATTGCTCCACATTTAGGGAAGCAGGACTTTGTAGAGGACCTTGAGAAAGGTCTCCGAATGGAGCTCTGGAATCTCTGGTCAAAAGGATCAGGTAGTAGGTGATATGAAAGACCCCAGACTTTGGAGAACTGCTGCCATTTGGAGTAGACAATATTGATCATGAATGACCAAAGGTAGGACTCCATATAAGGCAGCTTGTGTAACTTTGCTTGAGGGACAGAGGTCCAAAACTCATCACTAGACCCTGCAAAAAAATGGCAAGAGCTCAAGTTAAGTGCTAGAATGAATAGGATGAAAATCTCTGCTTCTGGGGATATCCACCGGGGAACTCCCCGTGTATCCTGAGGAGTTCAGATTGTGATCCCACAAACCACAGAGATTACTTCCTTTCTCCCTACCCTTTGCCCAACCTAGGACCAAACAGGCCCACGTACCAGATCTCTCTCTCTCTCTCTCTCTCTCTCTCTCTCTCTCTCTCTCTCTCTCTCTCTCTCTGTCTGTCTATATCTAGATAGATGTAGATGTAGATGTAGATGTAGATGTAGATGTAGATGTAGATGTAGATGTAGATGTAGATGTAGATGTAGGTAGACAGACAGACAGACAGACAGACAGACAGACAGACAGACTGACTGACTGACTGACTGATTGATTGATTGATTGATTGATTGATTGATTTAAGTGTCATGCAGTGATTAAGAGCAGATGGACTCTAATTTGGAGAACCAGGTTTGAGTCCACATTTCTCCACATGAGTGGCAGACTCTTATCCGGTGAAGTGGATTTGTTTTCCCACTCCTAAATAGCTGCTGGGTGTCCTTGGGCTAGTCACAGTACTGGAGAACTCTCTCAGCCCCACCTACAAGAAGTCTGTTGTGGGGAGAGGAAGGGAAGGAGTTTGAAACGCCACACAGGAGAGAAAAGTGGGGTAGAAATCCAAACTCTTCTTGTTCTCTTCTTTCTCACAGCCAAAGGCAGATTTCAGATATGTGCGAAGAACCTATTGAAAGCTAAGCCCCAGCCCATTTTTCGATATTATGCTAATGTAATCATTCACCTCGTGGCTTTTCCTGAGCAGACATGGAAACTGAGGAGAATGATTACAGGAGTAGATTTGGGTTGCCCTTTTCTGAACATCCCACCCGCCCCTCAGTTTGGCAATATCCTTTTACGAAAAAAATTGACCAGAACAGCACCCAATAAACATTCAATTAACAAATGAAAACATTTTTATCTCACCTTTCCGTGTGGCTTAAGGCCACTCACGGGTCACGGTGAATAAAAATCGCAATTTAAAACCAACACATTTAAAAACCAACGAAAAAGGAATGCAGCAGCATTGTGTAGTGCAGGAGTCTTGCAACCTGCCGCTCTCCAGATGTTCATGGACTACAATTCCCATCAGCCCCTTCCAGCATGGCTAATTGACCATGCTGGCAGGGGCTGATGGGATTTGTAGTCCATGAACATCTGAAGAGCCGCAGGTTGCAGACCCCTGGTTTAGTGGTTAGGAGCAGGTGCGTTCTAATCTGGAGAACTGGGTTTGATCCCCCACTCCTCCACCTGTGACAGATTCTGATCTGGTGAACTGGATTTGTTTCCCAACTCCTACGCATGTTGCCTGCTGGGTGACCTTGGGCTAGTCCAGTGGTGGCGAATTTTTGGCACTCCAGATGTTACGGACTACAATTCCCATCAGCCCCTGCCAGCATGGCCAATTGGTGATGCTGGCAGGAGTTGATGGGAATTGTAGTCCATAACATCGGGAGTGCCAAAGATTCGCCACCACGGGGCTAGTCGCATTTCTCCCAAAACTCTCTGAGCCCCACCTGCCTCCCAAGAGGTCTGTTGTAGGAAGAGAAATGGAAAGTGTTTGTAAGCCACGAGTCTCTTTACAGGAGAGAAAGAGGGGTTACAAATCTCTTCTTCTTTTTCTTATCCTGATGATTTTTTTGAAAAAAATATTTTAACCACGACAAACGGGTGAGGGAGGGGGTCACCCTCGCCTAAGAAGCTATGCAAGTGATTTGTACGCATCAGAGCATCCCTGAAAATACTCCATCTTGGGAGTCTGTTCAGTCCCTGGAGGGGTACATGCCCCTGCTGGTGTGTGTGTGATGTTACTCCCTACCAGAAATCTGGACGATGAAAAGAAGCAGTTAGCAGCCAAACCTCTCCACAGATTCCACGTGACGAGATATAATGGCCAGTCCCTCCGTAGACGGAACCCGTCTTTAGCAACATCTATTAATAATAAGATTCAAGTGATTCCCCCCTAACGCTTCCAGACCCTTCTTTGCGTTCCGTATTTCCTTCTCCAGTTCGTTCCCTCGTGATAGGGAGAGACTGTAACAATGCTGGCTTGGAGCCAGCATTCAGGGATAGCTGGAGCTCCGGCGCATTTCTTGATATGCGCCCGCGTCGAGCGTGATACCATTTATAGGATGTTTGTGTCTTTCACAATAGGGGGAAAAAAACAACACTTAAGCACAGGGCGTCTTTGATCCGCTGGAAACGGGCCACCCTAATGGAGAGCGCCGGCTGTAATAAATAGATTCAAGTGCCTTCCATTCTCCTTAACTGTGTTATCATTTTGTTTCTCCACTCACGAGGAAGGTTTTCATTCCACGAGGCCAAAGTGCACCCTGTTATTGAGGGCTCAAGTATTTATTTCTCACAATGATAGCTCTGAAAAATGTATTTCTCTCTCCCAGCAGGGGAGAGAAACGAGAAGGAGGGAGAGTCAGGGGGACGTCTGGATTGAAGTAACGACTCGGTTTGGTGGAAATGCTTGCGTCCCCCCTCTGTTTTAACCACCTGGAGTATAATCTTGTGGGGAACGCATAATGAGGAAATTGGGATGGTGCTTGGAAGCGCTGGGGTCTTCATGTGTAGTCGAGTCTGGTCGGCTTGCTTGGCCACAACATCGAAGGCCCACGTACCAGAAGCAAAGGTACCGGGGAGGACGACGACCTCTTTATGTCCATCCTGCTCAAAACCTATGCAAAGCGCCAACATTAGTGACTGAGCTAGGGGGAGCTAGTGTCTGTCAGGTTTCACATGGCCAGTTTTTGAAAACCACATATCAGTGATTGTTCCCTACTCTAGGGGTTCCCTACATGGTGCTCACAGGCACCGTAGCACCTCTGGATACCTTTTCTGCTGCTCTCCAGGAGCTTTTTAGAAAGTGAATGGGGGCGGGAAGGGATGAAGCTTTTGGCTAGAAGGGCTTCTGATTGGCTGTGTGGGGGATTGAAAAGTTGCTTCAGCAGCAGGTACCACCACAGGATAAGGTCTCCACTGTATGACAGAAGACAAGCTATGTATTTGTAATCCACCCACCCACCCACCCACCTATCCATCCATCCATCCATCCATCCATCCATCCATCCATCCATCCATCCATCCATCCATCCATCCATCCATCCATCCATCCATCCATCCATCCATCCATCCATCCATCTATCCATCCATCCATCCATCCATCCATCATCCGTCCCTCTATATATATATATATATATATATATATATATATATATATCTCTCTGCCTGCCTGCCTGCCTGTCTATCTGTCCTGTCTGTCTATCTATCTCTCTCTCTCTCTCTCTCTCTCTCTCTCTCTCTCTCTCTCTCTCTATCTATCTATCTATCTATCTATCTATCTATCTATCTTATCTATCTATCTATCTATCTATCTATCTATCTATCTATCCTATCTATCTATCTATCTATCCTATCTATCTATCCTATCTATCTATCTATCTATCTCCCTCTATCTATCTATCTATCCATACATATATCTGTATCTATCTATCTATCTATCTATCTATCTATCTATCTATCTATCTATCTATCTATCTATCTATCTATCTATCTATCTATCTAAAAGCATATGTTCATTTTCAAAGAGGCTCTGTTAAATAGCTTCTGCCTGAGTTACTATTAGAATTATACATTATGCCTTGAGAGGTTCTTGCGGCAGCCATTTTGTGGTCAGCTCCATCTCCTGCGGTGGCCATTTGGGGGGAGGGTTGTGCCCACCATCCAGTGTCACATTTCCAAAGGTGCCCACAAGCTCAAAAACCTGGGGCATCCCTGTCTTATACCACTGGAGAATTGGGCCTGTAGAGGATTACAGACTTTGCAGCTGTCATATTCTCGCAAGAACCCAAAATCTCCCTGGACTGGAAAACCATGTAGCGCTAGGCCGAGATCCACATCACATGATATTCCACTCTTGCTGTGCTGTCATAGCCATGCTTTTCCTGGATTTTCCTAGGTCAACATGACTTTTTTTGGTGTGCTTTTCTGAGAAGATGCACACAAACATGAAAATCTGGGCTTCCGAAAAGCTTTGATTGAAGTCGCTCACTGAAGACTCCTGAGTAATCTTCAGAGCCCTTTGATGGCTTAAAGTAAGCTCTGACCTGGATGGCCCAGACAGCACAGCCTCGTCAGATCTCAGCAGGGTCACCCTTGGTTGATAGTTGCACGGGAGACCACCCAAAAAGTACAGGGTTGCTACACAGAGAAAGGCAAGGGCAAACGATAACTGGTTGACTCTTGCCTGGAAAACCCGTATGGGGTCACCTTAAGTCAGCTAAGACTAGACAGCATTTCCCACCTCCGGAGGAAGCAAAGGGCAAGACCGATGGATGGAAGCAAGCATCGTAGTCCAACCAGAACTGGTAACAGCTTGCGAGCGCGATTTATGGCTACCAATCTTGATCCTCTTTGATCTGAGATTGCAAATGCCTTAGCAGACCAGGGGCTCGGGAGCAAAAGCCGCAGAAGGCCATTGCTCTCCCATCCTGCATGTGAGCTCCCAAAGGCACCTGGTGGGCCACTACGAGTAGCAGAATGCTGGACTAGATGGACTCTGGTCTGATCCAACTGGCTTGTTCTTATGTTCTTATAACAGGACCAGTCGTATTCAATTTGTTCATAAATGATCTGGGATTAGCAGCAATTATGCTTATTCGGCCGCAATACTCTAGATTCCTTATTTATTGCTCAATCGCAAAGAATTTGTCCGTCAACATTTGCCACTGGAACAATACATAAACAAGAAGGGTCTCAAAAGTCTGAAAGGAGATAAATTAATAAAACGTCTTCTGGGAGGCAAAGACTCGATTTTGTGGCCATTTTTCTTTAGCAGCTATATTGCCCCAACTTGTAGCGAAACGTAGCATTTCCTAATTATTATCTGACCATGGCTTGTTTTTAATCTCTTTTGATGTTTTAACCTGAACGCCTTATAATATTTGAACCATCTCTTTTCTCTAGATGTCAACAAAGGTAAAGTTGAGATCTGGAATTGGGAATGTGTAACGTTTTGGCAAGGGCCCCTTCCATACAGGCAGAATAATGCACTTTCAATCCACTTTCAATTTCACTTTGCAGCTGGATTTTTCTGTGCAGCATAGCAAAATCCATTTGCAAACAATTGTGGAAGTGGGTCGAAAGTGCATTATTCTGCATGTGCGGAAGGGGCCAGGTTGGCACAGTAGCCAACAGAGCATCCTATCAACTGCACTTGTTTTCCAGTCTTAGACTATGCTGATCGGGCCAGGCCGACTTATGGTTTTGTGATCTCAGGGCTACTTTAATGTCCTGTACATGGGACTGCTCTTGAAGACAATCCAGAAACTGCAACAGGTTTAGAACGCTGCTGGCCAATCATAGAAAGAGGCCAATTGTCCTGATGCACTTCATCTTTGCAGTATGTTCAAAGAGGAAGCTGCAAGAAGTAACGCATTTTGTCCTTGGATCGCGGCTTCCTTCTGTCTCCGTTCGTGCTTTTAAGCTTTTTTGCCAAGAGTTTATTAGAGCACTTCTGGTGTGGGACCCTTTGTGCCAGAGCTGAGGGCAAAGGTGGGGGCAGAAGAAGACGGCGAAGAGTTTGGATTTATTCCCTGCTTCTCTCTCCTGTAAGGAGACTCAAGGGAGCTTACAATCTCCTTTCCCTCCCCACCAACAAATACCCTGTAAGCAGAGTTCTCACAGGTTCTCGAGAGTAGGTTACTAATTATTTGTGTGTGCCGAGAGGGGGTGACTAATGGGTGATTTTGCCACGTGATTAAGCCACGCCTCCTCCTCAGCAGTAGCGCTGCATGAGAACTTGGAAGCAGTCTAGTGCAGGAGGTGGCACTACAAGGCGCATGGCAGCCTCGCGCTTCTGTGTGCATTTCTTGTTTCCTCGCCCAAGGACCGGCGGGAGCGGCTGTGTCCCCAAGCCACAGCTCCCTGCCTCCAGGAGATGCCCCCCCCCCACCCCAGGAGAAATGGGTTCCTTGCCATGCCCCCCCTGGTCAAGGCCCGCCCAGCCCCATTGGCGCTACACCACAATTTGAATCCCACCACCATGGGAGCCTGTTACTAAAATTTTTGGATCCCACCACTGCCTGTGAGGTGGATGGGGCTGAGAGAGATCCAAAGAACTATGACAAGCCCAAGGTCACCCAGCTGGCATACGTTAAAGTGCACAAGCTAATCTGGTTCCCCAGAAAAGCCTCTTCAGCTCAAGTGGCAGAGTGGGGAATCAAACCCAGTTCTCCGGATTAGAGTGCACCTGCTCTTAACCACTTCACCACACTGGCTCTCAGAGCACCAGCGTATAATCAGCCTGTATTTCCGACTCCGCTGCCAACATTCAAGGCAACCGAAACAAAGATTGCAGCTGCTATCCAATCCGCCTTGAAAGAAACCTCTGCTTGACTGGTTACCAGCTACAAGGTGTCGTGATTCAAACTGGATGCGGGTCCACAAACCTGGGTGCCCCCTGTGGCTTTGGTGGCGCAAGACCTTGGCACCCTCTCTCCTCCTCTTTCTGCTTTCTTTTCCGTTTTGCATCTGTATCCCGATCTCCCACAGCTGTCACATGGGGGGGAAAATAGGATGAGAGTAATTATATTGGCTTGTCTCCAGCGCTCGAAGGAACGCTTTCCCGCTCCTCTCGGAGGCCGTCTGCCAGTCAGGAAGATACGACGCAGAGCTTGATTGCCCGGCTAGAAAGAAAATGAAAGAAACTGGGTTTGAGCCAAAACCGTCCTGTGTTTGCTTTTCTGTTACAGAGACTTGTCAGGGCGCGGGGTCAACAATACGTCTCATGACACAGTTGGGCTCCAACATTTTCCTCCAGGCCATCATCATCATCTTCATCACCAAAGCAGCTGACTCACTATGCCTGTTGGGAGATTAATAAAAGATGCCCTTGTATATATATATATAAAACCAAAACTGAACAACATTGGGATGAAGAAAGGAACTCACTGCTGTTAATAGAACAGAGGGGAGAAAAGCCATACTGGTGGTGAAAAATGTCATCACGTTACAGCAGAGGAGTATCTAGGGAAAATGGAGCCCAGGGCAAAATCTGAGTCCCCCCCGGCTCCATTTTTCCTAGATACGGGTGGGGAGAGACTGCTTACCATCTACCCTGATCTCATGGGAGGAGCACCTAGGTTCACTCGCTGGAAGTAGGCCAAGAAATGACACAGTCATTCCACTGGGCAGGTGGGAGGGATAGGAATCTACTGCTAGGCAAGGGCAAAGGGCCAGATCTACAGCTGGGCTTGAGAGGCGGAAGCTGCCCTTGGTCTTCCACTCAGGCAGGGCGTGGAGGGGCCAAGCACCACCACTGGAGTAGGGGAAAAAGGCCCAGGCTCCACTGCTGGGCAGAGGCGGAATGGGAGGCCCAGGGTCTACCCCACTCAGGGCAGGGCGGGAGAGGCCAAGGTCTACCACTGGAGCAGAGCAAAGGGGACCCAGGTCTACTGCTGGGCAGGGCGGAAGAGGCCAAGGTCAATCACTGAGTAGGGCAAAAAGGGCCCAGGTCTACCGCTGGAGGCAGAGCGGGAGGGGCCAAGGTCTATCACTGAGCAGGGTAAAAAGGGCCCAGGTCTACTGCTGGGCAGGGGAAGGGAGTGGGGCCCAGGGCTCACCACTCAGGGCAGGGCGGGAGGGACCAAGGTTCCATCACTGAGGCAGGAAGCAAAAAGGGCCCAGGCCTACTGCTTTGGGCAGGGGCGAAGAGGCTGGCACAATCACTGAGTAGGGGCAAAGGCCCAGGCCCACCAGCTGGGCATGACGCGGGAGGGGCCAAGGCTCCACCACTGAAGCAGGAGTGTAAGGGCCCAGGTCTACCACTAGGCAGGGCAGGAGGGGCCAAGGTCTACTGCTTGGCAGGCCGAAAGAGGCTGAGTTGGCGTGCCGGCATAAGCTCCAGCTCCGGAGTGTCAGCGACTCGTAGGGCTCAGCCCACTGGTCCACAAGTGCCGTCACTCCATCTCACAACCTCTACAATATGCGCATGGAGATTTTCAGGTTGACAGGTTTCTAACAGGAGAGGCCAGGCACAAGCACCCGGAGGGTGCCTGCCGCCCCCGTACACGACCAGATGGTTTGCGCCCCTGTCCCTGTGGGTGGTACACCCCTGTTTTACAGGCAAATTATAGTGGCTTTGTAGGGTTTTCAAGGCAACAGACAAATCAGAGTTGCCAGGACTGCCCGGCCATAGGCAGGGGATGGGTGTGTAGGGTTGCCTGCCCCCTTGCCCCAGATCCAGAAAGGGAAACTCCTGGAGATTTGGGGATGGAGCTTGAGGAGGACAGGAACTGTATTGGGGTCTAATGCCATGCAGTCTGTCCTCCGAAGCAGCCATCTCCTCCAGGGGAAAAGAGCCTCTTCCTCCTCCTCCTCCTCCTCCTCCTCCTCCTTCAGGGCAAAAGCTGCTTCATTCATTCTAAAAGTGCACTTGGTTTGGAAACTGCAAGTGGAGTGATTAAGGTGTTGGACCATGAGTTGGGAAAACTCTGGCTCAAATCTCCGCTCGCACCATGAAAGCGCTTGGCTTTGCTAGTGATCCTGGGCTGGGGTCAAGACACCTCCTTTCAGCCTTGACCCTGGCTAGTATTTGGATGGGAGACCTCCAAGGAATATCAGGGTTGTGACACCAAAGCAGGCAATGGTAAATCATCCTCAAATATTTCTTGCCTTGAAAACCCCAAAGGGGGTGCCCTATCCCCCATTGTTATTGGAAACTCTTATTGGAGCTAACAGGAGATGGGGGCTACCCCTTTGAGGGTCCATAACTTTGGACCCCCTGAACCAAACTTCACCAAGCATGGGTGGCATCATCAGGACAGTCTCTGGATGATATCCTGAAATTTTGGTGCCACTACCTTTAAAAATGCACCCCCCTGCAGGCCAAAACGTGAAAAAACACCAACAATAAAAACATCAAACAGACCCGAATTTTTCGGATGTACCCGAATATTCAGGTTTATCCGAATATGTTATTTATCTTAGAAGAAGAAAAAGAAGAAGAAGAAGAGGAGGAGGAGGAGGAGAAGGAGGAGGAGTTTGGATTTATATCCCCCCTTTCTCTCCTGTAGGAGACTCAAAGGGGCTGACAATCTCTTGCCCTTGCCCCTACACAACAAACACCCTGCTTGAGGTCCCGGTGCAGAGGCTGGGAGAGCTCCAAGAAGCTGTGACTAGCCCAAGGTCACCCCAGATGGCGTGTGTGGGAGTGCACAGGCTAATCTGAATTCCCCAGATAAGCCTCCACAGCTCAGGTGGCAGAGCTGGGAATCGAACCTGGTTCCTCCAGATTAGATACACGAGCTCTTAACCTCCTACGCCACTGCTGCTCAATATGCAATATGATGAGATGCAGGTCAAGATAATATATAAAGGGAGTATTTCTCCTTTGCCACTAACTCACCCCTGTTGTACTGGCTGTTAGGGGGTTATCTTTCATGATCAGTGCCTGTATGATCCTGCCATGTTTCTCCTCTTGCCCAGAACCTGGGCACCTGCTTCTGGTCAGACCCTCCCTCCTTTCCTTTTCTCAGACCCATTATCAACTTCTTAGTCACCTGCTATTGCAGCTCTCTCAGTAGTGTGGAATATAGGTTGTTTTGTCCCTAGTGAGGGAAGGCAGTTTTCCTTCCAGCAAACCGTGACACTGGAGAGGTGCCCCCCCTTGGGAACCACCTATCGGGATAGGGTGACAGGACATAGGAGTGACCCAGGATGTAATGATGCTAGCAAGATTGGCTATGCTTAGTCCTAGCAATAGATGTCTCAGTGCTCATTTCCTGATGCTATTTCATAATAAAGAAATCAACTGAAACCAGAGTCTTCTTATTGAACAGGCCAGGGTGTGACAGGTTGCCAGCTTTGGACTGGGAAATTCCTGACATTTTTAGGAGTCGAGAAGGTGAGATTAGGTGGGGTTAGGGAGAAGTGTGGTATAATGCCAGTGATGAAGGGACTTCCTCATAGAACTCACTAAGCTGTAAAAGAGGAGAAGGAGAGTTTGGATTGATACCCCATTTTCCTCTACCTTTAAGGACTCTCAAAATCTTGGTGAGTTCCACAGGACCTGTAAAACTGAGCTGTTCCACTGGGCCTTTGGAGAGGCTGGCAAGGATTACTGCTTTGCCTCCCAAGGAGGCCCCTGCACCATGTGATGCAGCTTAATCTCCCAGCAGGGCCTTTATACTGGTTTCATCTTTGCCACTGCTGGCCCCTCCTGGCCTTAAGATCGGGCACCACAAACATGGGTTGTTCCAACATGTTGTTGGAATTGTGATGCTGCTTATTGAATTTTAAGTGTTTTTAGATGTGTTTTTAAGTACTTATTACTGTATATTGTTATTGTGAACCGCCTAGAGCTCTTCGGGGATGAGGCTATGAAATCCAAAGTACCTTGTTTCCCCGAATATAAGACATCCCCTGAAAATAAGACTTAGTAGAGGTTTTGCTGAAGTGCTGCAACACATAAGGCATCCCCAGAAGTAAGATCAGAGTAAAAGTTTCTTTTGTTTGGAAGCATGCCCTCGAATTTAACAGAACATTAGAAAAATGCACAAGACATCCCCCTGAAAATAAGCATTATGCACATCTTTTGGGAGCAAAAAAATTAATATACAAGGGCCTGTATTAATTTAGTCTATTTTGGCAGCTAAACATGGTAGTAATAAATAAATAGATAGATAGATAGATAGATAGATAGATAGATAGATAGATAGATAGATAGATAGATAGATAGATAGATAGATAGATAGATAGATAGATAGATAGATAGATAGATAGATAGATAGATAGAATAGAATAGAATAGAATAGAATAGAATAGAATAGAATAGAATAGAATAGAATAGAATAGAATCTTTTATTGGCCAAGTGTGATTGGACACACAAGGAATTTGTCTCCGCATATGCTCTCAGTGTACATAAAGAAAAATACATTTGTCAAGAATCATAAGGTACAGCACTTAATGATTGTCATATAGGTCTAGTAAGCAATCAGGAAACAATCAGTAGTAATGAAAACATAAAATGTAAAATCACAAAATAAAATATAAAATAAAAAATAAACACAGCACAGGCTATAGTCACAGTCATAAGTGGGAGGAGATGGGTACAGGGAATGATGAAAAAGTAGTGCAGTACTATATAATAAGTATATAATAAATAGTTTAACATTATCGAGGGAATTATTTGTTTAACAGAGTGATGGCATTCGGGAAAAAAACTGTTCTTATGTCTAGTTGTCTTGGTGTGCAGTGCTCTGTAGCGACGTTTATTATTATTATTATTATTTTATTATTATTATTATTATTATTTTATTAAACTTATAGGCCGCCTATCCCCGAAGGGTAAGAGTTGAAACAGTTTATGTCCAGGATGCGAGGGGTCATTAAATATTTTCACAGCCCTTTTTTTGACCCGTGCAGTATACAGGTCCTCAATGGAAGGCAGGCAGTAAATTATTTTTCTGCAGTTCTGATTTATTCTCTGAAGTCTGTGGGGTCGATCTTGTTGGGTTGCAGAACCAAAACCAATAATAAAGCCAGAGGCAGGATGACAGGACTCACCGATTCCCTCTTAGAACTGTATCAGCAGCTCCTTGGCAGTTTTGAGCTCTGAGCTGAGAAAGAAATCATCTCTTTTGTTGTAGCTTTTTGATGACATTTTTGATATTAGGTGACCATTTTAGGTCAGTGAGGATATGATGGAGCCTAGAAATTTAAAGGTCTCACTGTTGATAATTGTAAGTTGTCTAGTATTGTGAGAGGAGGTAGGATGGGAGGGTTTCTCCTGAAATCTACCTCACCCATTTCTAATGGCTTTAAGTGTGTTCAGTTCTGATTGTTCCAGTGGCAACTAATGAGCTAGTTGTTCAACCTCCGCCTGTATATGGGTTTCATCAAGAGTTCTCGAATGAGACCAATCACTGCTGTATCATCTGCAAATTCCTTGGCATTTTAACAGATGGATCGCTTGAGATGCAGTCATTGGTATACAGAGAGAAGAGAAGGGTGAAAGCACACAGCCTTGGGGCCCCCCTGTGCTCATTTCTATGGCAGTCTGATGTACTTTTCCTAGCTTCCAACCTGCTGTTTGGCTCTATCTGTTAGGAAGCTTTGGTGATCCACTTCTACAAATATGCCTTGTGGTAACTGCTAGGCTGATTTAGTTTGGTTAGGAAAGAATGTCCCGGTCTGATAGTATTGAATGCTGAACCAAAGTCAACAAAGAGGACCCCTTGCATAGGTCTCTTACGCATCCAAGATGCTGTGGAGGGATATAGTGCAAAGCCATATTAACAGCATCACTTGCTGATCTGTTTTGCTCGGCATGCAAATTCTGTAAGGGTCCGAACAGTGGGATCTCGTGGATGGTTTTCAAATGGTGCATCATCATCATCACTCAGCCTTCAAAGTTTTCATAACTACAGATGATAGAGCAACTCATTCAGAAGTCGCTCAGTTCCTGCATTGGATGGAAGCGCCTTCTTCTAACTGGGACGATAGTGGAGTGCTTTGAAGCAGGTAAGGAACATAGCACACATCTCTCTAGGTGGATTTGTTGAAGATTTTAAGGTAAAATGGGGCCAATTGACAGCACAGGACTTTTAAGCAAGAAGGTGTTATCTTGTCTGGGTCCTGGTGTCTTTCCAGGCTTCTTAAGTCTGGTAGGGAATAGGATCTCTTGCACTTCCTTTCTGAGATCAATTAGGGGTTGTAAACCCAACAATGAAATGGGTCTAGTTGTAGGAAGTTTGGCTATTGTTGGTGCGTCTGAGATAGAGGTTGTGGAGAAAGTTATGACTGTAGATTTCATTGTTTTCAAACCCACAGTAGAACACACATTCAGGTCATTCCGCCAATCTCAGCTGGGATTTCCTTCCAGCTTGGGAAGGTATTTGCTGTAACCACCGGGTGATATTTCTTGAGAGTTTTCCGCACATAGTTTGCTGTTGCCTGCATTTTGGTGAAAAAAAAACTGATTTTTTTAGCTTTCTTCAGAGTAGTTTCCTTTAGCTGCCTCTGATCTCCTTTGTTAATACATTTCTGGCCTGATTTTATACAGCATCTCTATCAACCCTCTGTACCCTTCTTGGAAACACAGATATTATTGTACAGATAGATAGATAGATAGATAGATAGATAGGATAGATAGATGATAGATAGATAGATAGATACAGGATAGATAGATAGATATGATAGATAGATAGATAGATAGATAGATAGATAGATAGATGACAGACAGGATAGATAGATAGATAGATAGACAGGATAGGACGGAGCGAATGGACGGACGGATTTGACGACGGATTTTGACGGGTGACGACGGGCGGGTGGATTTGGGGTAAGATTTGACGGGACGGACGGGTGGGTGGGTGGGTGGATGGACGGACGGATTTGGATTTGACGGATGGACGGATGGACGGACGGATGGATGACGGACGGATGTAAGTGGCGGCGGCGGGCGTGGGGCGGGTGGGTGGGCGGGGTGGATGGATGGATGGATAGATAGATAGATAGATAGATAGATAGATGGATGGATGGATGGATGGATGGATGGATGGATGGATGGATGGATGGATGGATGGATGGATGGATGGATGGATGGATGGATGGATGGATGGATGGATGGATGGATGGATGGATGGATGGATGGATGATGGATGGGTGGGTGGGTGGATGGATGGATGGTGGGTGGGTGGGTGGGTGGGTGGATGGATGGATGGATGGATGGATGGATGGATGGATGGATGGATGGATGGATGGATGTTTTAAAATTACCTTCCCTCCCCCTTCCCACAACAGGCAACTTGAGAGGTAGGAGGGGCTGAAAGAGTTCTGAGAGAACTGTGAATGGCCCAAGGTCCCCCAACAGGCCTGAGGAAGAGGAGAGGGGAACTGAACCCAGTTCTCCAGTTTAGAGTCCCCCACTATACCACAGAGTGTAGTCGTCATTGGCAGCCACACAACAGTTCCTGAGAAAGCTGAATTATCTGGCGAAGTTGAGAAGTGGTTGAGAGGCACAGGCATATCTGTTAGTCTGTGGTTGGATTACCCGGCCCTTGCTGCTTTTTCCTGGGTTGAATTGGCTTCTTCAGATCGCCTGTCGCCAAAGCTATGCCTTGTTCCAGAGTGAGCACATAAAGCTCTCCACAGGCACAAACAGTATTTTCTGTTCCTGACAGTAAACACGCAGTGCAGAAATACAGCTGCTTTGTAGTCTCGGCAGCGTGAAATTTCAGGGGTTTTTTTTTCCGAAGGCATTTGTTTCAAAAGCACTTTAGGTAGAACATAAACACATCACAATTTGAATGTCGCGTCAGGAGATACAAATTGGTTGGATTGTTTCTTAGTTTTTAGCAGGAAGATGCAAAGGAATAAACAGCTATTGAAAAAGAAAAAAAGAGCTATGAAATTATAAGGAATGGGTCAACAACTGGATGGTTATCCATATTGTTGATGTTTATCCATACTGTTTACATGGGCCAGTTCTAGCTCAGCTAAAGCAACAGGTACCTGAGCTGGACCTTTGGTCCATGTAAACCAGTGGTGGGATTCAAATAATTTAACAACCGGTTCCGGTGGTAGGATTCCATCACTGCACGCATGTATGTATGCATGCAAAGCCTTTATCGGCATATACGGTGGGATTCAAATAATTTAACAACTGGGGTGCTGTGTGCTTTCCGGGCTGTATGGCCGTGTTCTAGCAGCATTCTCTACTGACGTTTCGCCTGCATCGTTGGCTGGCATCTTCAGAGGATCTGATGGTAGGAATGGAAAGCAAGTGGAGCATATATACTGTGAGGACAAAAGGTGAGGCCCTCTGAATAGAGTAGCCTGGCATGTGAGTCACAAAGAAGTCTGTAGCCTGGGAGTCACAATGAAGATAGCAAGGTCAATAGGTGATTGGATCTGAATAGAAGTATCCTGGTCTTTGTTCCCTTTGAGTGCTATAGTCTATAGTTGTCCTGTGTTTGTGTGGAGGTGATCAGTCACTGTCTTGATTCTAGAGTTTTTCAACACTGGCAGCCAAATTCTGTTCATTTTCATGGTTTCTTCCTTCCTGTTGAAATTGTCCATGTGCTTGTGAATTTCAATGGCTTCTCTGTGTAGTCTGACGTAGTGGTTGTCAGAGTGGTCCAGAATTTCTGTGTGTTTTCAAATAATATACTGTGTCCAGGTTGGTTTATCAAGTGTTCGGCTATTGCTGATTTTTCCGGCTGAAATAGCCTGCAGTGCCTTTCGTGTTCTTTAATTCGTGGTCCTGAAGCTCAGCATTTGGTGGTTCCTATGTAGACTTGTCCACAGCTACATGGTATGCTGGTTGTTTACAAGCACCATTTTAACAACCAGTTCTGCCAAAGTGGTGCGAACCGGCTGAACCACTGATGTAAACTCATTCTTATCTGCTATGATCAGCAGTACATCTTCAGGGTCTCAAACAAAGAAGGTATTTTCCTAGCTAAGATATTCTAACTTGAGCTGTCAGGGAATGTGGCACTTTTTGGCTGTATAATTATACCAAAAAGCCAAAGTCCTTTTCCATTAGAGAGTGTACATGTATGCATGTTTTGGTTTTTCTGGGCTGTGTGGCCATGGTCTGGTAGTTTTTGCTGCTAACGTTCCCCCTGTATCTATGGCTGGCATCTTCAAAGACATGTCATGGTAAGATGTGTTTCTTACGTTATTTATGGCTATGCGATTTTCGTATTTTCTCTAGAATATACAACCTTTTGAGATCGAGCATTCAGTCTTTGAATTAGAATATTACACTTTTCCTATTAAATGATGGCACTTATTTGATACAGTGATATTGCTAGCTAGTTCCACTATACTAGTTTGGATTTTTTAATACTGGGGAAAAAACTGCAATAAAACAGCTACTTCTAGGTCAGGGGTTGGCAACCCGTGGCTCCGGAGCCACATGCAGCTCTGTCAGCCTTATACTGCGGCTCCACGTGGCCTGGAGGTTGGAGGGTAGCGTGGGCATATCCCTCTAGCCCTCCAGAGCAGCGCTGGAAGGAAAGGTGAGTGGAGGGGCTGAACCGGAGGCAGCTCCATGTCTGAGGGCACTGCTTTTCACGTCCCCTCCACTCACCTTTCCTTTCAGCGCTGCTCTGGAGGGGTGGAGAGACATGCCCACGCCGCCCTCTGACCCCTGGAGGTTGGAGGGTAGTGTGGGCATGTCCCTCCAGAGCAGCCACCATCCCCCCTCTTCCTTCCTGCAGCTGCCGTCCCCCCTCTGCCCAGCGACACTGCCTCCCACAGTGCGAGAGGTGGCGGCACCGGGCAGGCCACAGACTCCATCTCCCTTCTGCCCCACAGCTGCCTGCTCCGTCGGGCAGAGGGGGTTTCCCTGCCTGGCGCCTCCACCTCCCAGCTCTGGAAGGAAAGGTGAGTGGGAGGGCTGAACCAGAGGCGGCTCCGTGTGGAGCCACCTCTCCAGCTCGGTAGATCTTCGGGGCTGTGGAAAATGGGTCCAAATGGCTCTTTGGGTGGTAGAGATTGCCGATCCCTGGTCTAGATCTTTCACTGAATATCCTGGAAGGTTGAAATGTTCATCCATTGGTTTCTCAGTTTTGCGATTCCTGATATCAGACCACGAATTGTTTCACTTCTCTGTGCTTTTTTTGAACAAGTGGTAGAAAACAAATATGTTTGAAAAACCCAGCTATTTTTTTACTGATTCCCAAACATTTCCATTGTGGCTTATTTATTTTTTCCCTGCATGACAGGATTTGCTCAGATTTCCCCACTTTCGGACCACCGGTGACGTTGTTATTCTTTATTTTCTTAGAGATGCCATTTTTATAGACAGCATCATAAAAAGACATACTGGAATGCAAGAAATAATAAGACAGGGAGCTTGGGTGGGCCATTCCAGGTGCAGCTTAGAAGGCTGGAAGAAAAAGAACAGAGCCGTCGACATGGGGAAATAAATTTCACAAATGGCTTTTGTATATAGGACCAGAGGAAAGGTAGACTCTCAAAGCAGGAAATCATACTGGCCCAATAAAGCCAGGCAATCACAGCTTCTGTTTGAGAGACGTCCTTTCCCAAATCCCCGTTCAGAAGTTTCTGAAACTGAAAAAAAAATGGATGGTCTAAAACAGTGATGGCAAACCTATGGCACGGGTGCCAGAGGTTGCACTCAGAGCCCTCTCTGTGGGCATGCGCACACATAAGAACATAAGAACAAGCCAGCTGGATCAGACTAAAGTCCATCTAGTCCAGCTCTCTGCTACTCGCAGTGGCCCACCAGGTGCCTTGGGGAGCTCACATGTAGGATGTGAACGCAATGGCCTTCTGCGGCTGTTGGTCCCGAGCACCTGGTCTGTTGAGGCATTTGCAATCTCAGATCAAGGAGGATCAAGATTGGTAGCCATAAATCGACTTTTCCTCCATAAATCTGTCCAAGCCCCTTTTAAAGCTATCCAGGTTAGTGGCCATCATCACCTCCTGTGGCAGCATATTCCAAACAGCAATCACACGTTGCGTGAAGAAGTGTTCGTCATGTGGGGAGTGGAAAATCAGAGTTCGTCATGTGGGGGAGTGGAAAATCACCCCCCACACACACACACACCTAGGCTGGCCTGGGCGCACTGCAGTGAGCAGGGAGGACTCGGCTGGCAGGCCTGGTGCCTGTGCTCCAGGTGGCTGCTGCCTGAGGGGGGGGGGGGTGCAGAGGAGGCAGAAATGCTAGAGAAGCACAGAGTGGTGTGCGTGGGACTTGCTGGAGGCTACAGCAGGCTGGCCCCTGCTCGAGCGGGTGGGGTGGAGGAAGAGGGAGCCAACTGTTTTTTTCTAAACTAAAACCTCAGCATTCAGGTGAAATTGCCGGGTTGGCACTTGGCGATAAATAAGTGGGGTTTGGGTTGCAATTTGGCCACTCGGTCTCAAAAAGGTTCGCCATCACTGGTCTAAAATGACATTATTGCAGGTTACATGAACTTCACATGTGACAGCTAGCGTAGTGACAGAATTTCAGACTTAGGAGAAACTTGCATTCATATCCTCGCCATGTGAACCCATGAATATGCCTTTTACTGAATCAGATTCTTGATCCCTGGAGGTCAATCTTGTCTACTCAGAGGCCCCTTCCGCACATGCAGAATGATGCACTTTCAATCCACTTTCAGTGTACTTTGCAGCTGTGCAGAATAGCAAAACCCACTTGCAAACAATTGTGAAAGTGGATTGAAAGTGCATTATTCTGCCTGTGTGGAAGGGGCTGGTCTGGCAGCCACTCTTCAACATCCGAAGGAAGAGATCTTTCACATCATCTCCTGCCTGGTTTTCTTACCTAGAGATGCCGGGGATAGAACCCAGAACCCTCTGCACGCCAAGCCGATGATCTTCCACTGACCCTCAATGCATTCTGCCCATAATCTCAGGCCAACTTTCATTTATCTCAGTGATTCCCAAAGTGGGTGCCACTGCCCCCTGGTGGGTGCTGCAGCGATCCAGGGGCCAGTGATGGCCACAGGTAGAAACATTAATACATATATCTTTCTGTTTAATTGCTATTAACATTTTTTCAAAAAATAATTTCCAGGGCGTGCTAAGTAATATTTTTTCTGGAAAGGGGGCGGTGGGCCAAATAAGTTTGGGAACCACTGATTTATCTCCTGTCCCCCCAAAGGTCATAGTGAGGATGAAATGAGATGATCTTAGAAATATGCAAAAACAGTTCCTTTTTGTGAAAAGTTTTCCACCTTTCCGACCCAAGGTCTTCGATATATCCCCAAGCCTTCAAATAATGTATCCTTTAGACTTTAGGAATTCCTGGCAAGAACAAATCTGATGTACATCCAGATATAACCCCCCCAAATATGGGTTCGGCCCTTGGCTTTCAGCATCCAACCGCACATTAAAATGTCCATCAATTAGTCCACAGGACATAACTCAGAAAGAAGAAGAAGAAGAAGAAGAAGAAGAAGAAGAAGAAGAAGAAGAAGAAGAAGAAGAAGAAGAAGAAGAAGAGGAGGAGGAGGAGGAGGAGGAGGAGGAGGAGGAGGAGGAGAGGAGGAGGAGGAGGAGGAGGAGGAGTTTGGATTTATATCCTCCCTTTCTCTTCTGCAGGAGACTCAAAGGGGCTTACAATCTCCTTGCCCTTCCCCCCTCACAACAAACACCCTGTGAGGTAGGTGGGGCTGAGAGAGCTCCGAGAAGCTGTGACTAGCCCAAGGTCACCCAGCTGGCGTATGTGGGAGTGCACAGGCTAATCTGAATTCCCCAGATAAGCCTCCACAGCTCAGGCGGCAGAGCTGGGAATCAAACTCGGTTCCTCCAGATTAGATACATGAGCTCTTAACCTCTTATGCTCTTAACCTCTTAGATGGAATAACTGTCCACACGGCTGTAATGACAGCTGGTTACATTTGAACATACACTGGTGTGGTGCCCATCCTTCTTGCCGATCACTCTGAAATCTGTCTGGGTGTGTACAAATTAATTCTGATGTGGCATTTGCATGATTGCGCTTGCATGATTAGACAGCTTTCTTGCAGGATCCTCTCTCTGCCACCTCTTGTCTTCTGCCTCCGCCTCTGAAAAATACATGGTAAAAAGTCTGAAATGTTTGAGAGAAAGCTTACAGCAAAGACTAAAACTCCTCTGGTCAATGAGATGATTTAATTCTAAGACAAGGCAACCTCCCCCTTCCCCACACATGTTGTAATGATGAACGAGGTACTATAGAGGCACCATATTAACAATCAAACTGTTATGTATTTCAGAGGGCATCTGTATTGAAGTTCTGTAGATATCCACCTCACAAGGTTTTTGTTGTAGGGAGAGAATGGGAAAGGAGCTTGTAAGCCACCTTGAGTTTCCTTACAGGAGATATGGTGGGGTATAAATCCAAACTTTTCTTCTTCTTTAAAGGCACCCTTAATTTCCCAGAACCAAGAAGAGCCCTGACTTTCTGGGGAAAGACAACAGACAGATATCAAACTTAATGTTTGTGTCCTTGATCAAATGGGTTGAGGTATCAGCTTGATAGTCTAAGCTTGGGATGCCTGAAAGGTGGAAGGTAGCTGATGAAATTACAGCTATAGAACAATGGAAATGCAAATGAAGTGGTCCTTAAATGTATTAGAGTAAGAAGCATTGGGTTAGGTCCAGTGGTGGAGAACCTACGACACGCATGCCAGAGGTGGCACTCAGAGACCTTCTTGTGGGCACACATGCTGTTGCCCCAGTTTGGGCACTCTGCAGTGGCATAGCGCCAAGGGGGCCAGGGGTGCACAAAGCACTGGGTGCATGCCCCTGCAGGGGCATGGTGAGGGCATTCCAGGGGTGTGGCGGGGATGTTTCAGGGCGTTCCAGGGCAGACCAGGGGCAGACGGCGCATGGCAGGGGTGCAGGGCGCATGCATGCCCCGACACAGTTTTCCCTTGCTCCACCCCTGGCACTCAGTCTCTATAAGGTTCGCCATCACTGGGTTAGGACAACACTGGACAGGCAATCACATTAAAGCATCCATTGCCTTCACAGGGGTGTATGGTCAGGGGCTGGAGATGGGAGCTCCCTACAGGGTGTGAGAGAGGCATTACAAGGCAAAGTTGGGTGAGGGCAAGTCCAGACAAAGTTCTTACTGCATGTCCTTGTGGGTACACTGACCTAATGCAGAGAATGGATTCCCCATGTTGGCAACGTATTGCTAGGTACCCCAAGGTCTGTCAGAGGTGTCCTTAAAACAGGGCTCCCCAAACCTACTGTAGGAGAGAATTTAGTTTGTGCAGCTGGTGGAGTGGCAGACTCTTTGAGTGCTAGTAGCCAGTGAGGTACTAAGGTGTTCTAGGTTAAGCAGTTTCCCTGGATTGAGGAGAGGAGTCTTCCCTTCTGAAAAACAGGCCAGTAGGATTTAGATGGCAAGCCACCAATCTGGGTAACATCTCAGCAGGGGCAGGGCAAGGGGGAACTGCCGCAGCACCACCTGCCCCTGCCTCAGAATGCCCCTGAAATGCCCCGCCCCCTCCAAGATCTGGTCATGCCCCCGTCATGCCACCACCCGGAGCGTCTTGCCCCCTGTCCCATTGACGCTACGCCACTGCATCTCAGGCTCCTCTGAAGTAGCTGTTCTATTTTTAACTTTGACTCGGTGCCAATTAAGAAGTGAGCAAGTGAGAGGAAATGATGGCCAGTCCAGCCCCTGGCTAACATGACTAAGGGACAGTGCTGCCAAGTTGCTGTTGACTTATGGCACCCCTATAGGGTTTGGCAAGAGGCAGACGTAGGTGTTTGCCAATGCCTGCCTCTCCCATTGACCCAGCAGAAAAAACCTCCATAGAGGTTTTTGTCCTGCCGTTCCTGGAAGTGAAGCTGAGAGGGGGCAGAAGCTGTTCTCCTGTGACTAAAATGACATTTTGTTTTGAAAGCCGTGCAATCCAACCGCGTTTCTCTCCCAGACACATTTTTCCTGCCTGTTATTTACTGCCCTCTTGGTCTTCTTCCTGCCTTCTTTTCTGATTTTGAAAGATGGCTTTCATCATTTCTGGCATTTTCTCCTGTTTTACAAGATGATGGTTTTAACTTGCACATCAATCAATCATCTGACTGAGTTTTTAGATCTTTTTTTTCTTTGATCTTTCTCCACTCTTGTCTGCTGGTTGGGCCCATGATGGAGTTATCACGAGTGGTTGATTTTTCCAATATCTCCCCCCGATTCTCCTTATTTTGCTCATTTTCTGGCTCAGTACTTCTCCTTTATCTTACACCAGTGAGAAACTTTCCATCCCTGCAATTAGATTTTTTTTTTTATAAGTATCTACTTAAATTTAAAGTTGCCAACCCCAAGCAGGGTTGAGAGATCTCTTGGAAAACATCTGGATTTGAATAATTATATGGACTTTGGGATGCTAGTTCATCTTCATTATACGTCATTTGAAACTATAACATAGGAACATTTTTGAACTGTTAACTGTCCCAATTTTATTTATCTATCTATCTATCTATCTATCTATCTATCTATCTATCTATCTATCTATCTATCTATCTATCTATCTATCTATCTATCTATCTATCTATCTATCTATCTATCTATCTATCTATCTATCTATCTATCTATCTATCTATCTATCTATCTATCTATCTATCTATCTATCTATCTATCTATCTATCTATCTATCTATTCTTTCAACTTTTATACCACCCCATCCCCGAAGGGCTCTGGGCGGTGTACCACAAACATAAATAAAACAGCTAAAACCTTTAAAAGCAGCGATAAAAATAAAGGTTAAACATAACAACTAATTATTATGAATAGAAGTGGCGGCCAGCAACCCCATTTTTTTTAAAAAAAATCCTCTCTCAGGATCAGTATTGTTGTTTTGTATGTATTGTGGCTTTGTTGATAGCCTATGGAACACGAGAAGCTATGCAGCTGCAGTCAATCGAATTGCGGGACAATCGGCAGGGTTGCAGGGATTCATTTCTGGATGCCTTTGCAGTTGTGCACGTGTAGAGAAAAATAATTTTAAAAAGAAACATTTCCATGCGAAGGCGCAAAAGCAACTCGGATTGTTTCCGTGGGCTCCAATCGCTTCCTGAATGGGGAAAGGGCATACGTGTGAATGGAAAAAAGGAAAACAGGTTCATTTATAGCTATTGCAACTCATTCTAAATATGCTGTGCAGAATCTACCTAGGTATTGGGCCGAATTGGGTCCAGTTGTGTGGTGGTAGCTACTAATCCAATTGTATGCTTCTTGCACTGGTTTGTACCTAGATTCAGGGTGGGGTAACCTCACTTTCCTCTCTATCCACCTCCTGACATAGGGTTGCCAGCGTTGGAAGTTTCACAGAGATTTGGGAGCGGATCCTGGGGAGGGTGAAGTAGCAAGGCCTGTGAGACACAGTTGTTCTTCCAGGCCCACAATTTGAGAACAGCAACATGGTATCCTTCCTCTGTTTTTAAAGAGAGGCTGGAAAGCCATCTGTCAGGAGTGCTTTGATTGTGTGTTCCTGCGTTGCCGGGGGTTGGACTTGATGGCCCTTGGGGTCTCTTCCAACTCTATGATTAAGAACATAAGAACATAAGAACGAGCCTGCTGGATCAGACAAGAGTCCATCTAGTCCGGCACTCTGCTACTCGCAGTGGCCCACCAGGTGCCTTTGGGAGCTCACGTGCAGGAGGTGAAAGCAAGGGCCTTCTGCTGCTGCTGCTCCTGAGCACCTGGTTTGCTAAGGCATTTGCAATCTCAGATCAAGGAAGATCAAGATTGGTAGCCATAGATTGACTTCTCCTCCATAAATCTGTCCAAGCCCCTTTTAAAGCTAAAAAATCTGTCCAAGCCCTTTTTAAAGCATAGATTCTCTGATTCTAAGAAAGAGAAAGAAATTGCAGCAGCTTAATTCCCGTTGGTCATCATCAGGAGAGATGGTTTTCATACTCCATGTTTCTCTAAGGTGCAATCGCCTTCTCTTCTCCTCTCTCAGGTGGGACTGAAAGAGTTCAGAGATGACCGTGGCTAACCCAAGGTCACCTGGCAGGTTTCATGTGGAGGAGTGGGGAATTGAATCTAGTTCAACAGATTAGAATCCACTGCTCATGGGGAGGAGCGGGGAATCAACCCTAGTTCTCCAGATTAGAATCTGTTGCTTCTGACCGCACTGGCTCCTACATATGTATATAAGTGCTGTCAAGTTAAAAACAACTTATGGTTACCCCAGGAAGGGGTTTCCAAGGCCGGTGAGAAGCAGAGGTGGTTTGATATCACCTTCCCCTGCAGAGTTTTCTCGGTGGTCTTCCATTCAAGTTTGGACCCTGCTTTGCTACCAAGAACTGACAAGACTGGGCTATACCATGCCACACTTTCTCCACCAACTCTCCTACATACCTGTACATTTTTGCTTAAAACTTGAGTAAAACATTTGAATAATGACTGAGTAAGAATAAAGACTATTGAGCTTTCGCAGGAAGGGTCCCGTGTCTGCTCTGGAAAAGAACATGTCTGCATGATATTTCCTCTGCAAAGCAGAGATGATTTCAAAAGTCTTTTTCCTGCATTTTCTACCTGAAACACCCTGTTTTGATTTTGCTTCTTCCTTGTGTGAACTGAACTGGTTTCTGCACCATTTTTAATACTAGGCATTCATTAAGATTTTAAATGTTTTCTACATAACTGATTATATTTATGTAGCAGCAGTGGCGTAGTGGCTAAGAGCAGGTGCACCCTGATCTGGAGGAACCGGGTTTGATTCCCAGCTCTGCCGCTTGAGTTGTGGAGGCTTATCTGGGGAATTCAGATTAGCCTGTACACTCCCACACACGCCAGCTGGGTGACCTTGGGCTAGTCACAGCTTTTCGGAGCTCTCTCAGCCCCACCTACCTCACAGGGTGTTTGTTGTGAGGGGGGAAGGGCAAGGAGATTGTAAGCCCCTTTGAGTCTCCTACAGGAGAGAAAGGGGGGATATAAATCCAAACTCTTCCTCCTCCTCCTCCCTCCTCCTCCTCTTCTCCTTCTCCTTCCCCTTCTCTTTCTCCTTCTTCTTCTTCTTCTTCTTCTTCTTCTTCTTCTTCTTCTTCTTCTTCTTCTTCTTCTTTCTGAGTTATGTCCTGTGGACTAATTGATGGACATTTTAATGTGCGGTTGGATGCTGAAAGCCAAGGGCAGAATCCACATTTGGGGGGTTATATCTGGATATACATCAGATTTGTTCTTGCCAGGAATTCCTAAAGTTTAATGGATACATTATTTGAAGGCTTGGGGATATATCGAAGACCTTGGGTAGGAAAGGCGGAAAACTTTTCACAAAAAGGAACTGTTTTTGCATATTTCTAAGATCATATAAGATTCTTCTTATATAGACCATATAGTCTCTCTTTAAAAACGTCCAAAGAAGAAGACTCCGCCACGCTCCGAGGTAGTGCATTCCACTGTTGAACAGCCCTTATTGTCAGGAAGTTTTTCCTGATGTTTAGGTGGAATCTCTTTTCCTTCACCTTGAACCCATGACTCCTGGTTCTAGTTTCTGGAGCAGCAGAAAACAAGCTTACTCCCTCACCCACTTGACATCCCTTCAAACATCTAAACGTGGCTATCATGTCACCTCTTAACCTTCTCTTTGCCAAGCTAAGCATACCCAGATCCCCAAGTCTCTCCTCATAGGGCATGGATTCCAGACTTTTGACCCTCTTGGTTGCCCTCCTCTGGACCCATTCCAGCTTGTCAATACTTCAAAGTCTCATCCGTCTTGTCGATACGTCGAAGTCTCACCCCCATCTCAAGAACTTCCAGGGTCTGCAATCCCTTTTGGCATGAAGTTCAGCGATGGTTCTCTTCCTGCCTCTTAGTCGCAGGGTTCCGGATGAGTTGTCGCAGACCTTCAAACGAAGAGGAGTCCATCGCCGCAGAAGAACCAGAGAGGCAGAGAGATGCGAGGGAGATCAACATTCCGTGCCGAACCCTCCAAAGTCTCATTAAAAGACTTCTGTTATTTCCCCCAAGGCGCCGCTGCCAGCAAATTCGCTCAGATGAAAAGGGTGGGGGGAGCGCACTTGAGGTGTCATTATCGGATGAATGTCTCTGGCATTCACCTCCCCAAATAAAAAGATTAAATTCATAAAATGCTGAAACTTTAATGACTTCCGATCTGTCCTATCCAATGGTGATTTGTTATCCCAAACACTTCTGCCATCACGGTAATGAATGTTGGATCCAAGGGGGTTTTCACACTAATCCCTATTCTTTAGCTATGTCAGCTCTTCAGCGATGGCTGTGTAATTAATCAGAGGCCGGCGTTTGGACTGCGGACAGCCTAATACGGAGCCTAATGAAATTTATTAATGGTGCCCTGCATAATTTATAGGATCTAATCATCCTAGGCTTCTTATAACAACAACATGTAAACAGTTTTCCTTCATTAACGAATGTGTCAAGATAAATTAAGAGTCTGGGCTTTCCGTTTTCTTTTCTTTTTTTCCATTCGCCTGTCCATTGTTGGGTGAAGGGTCTTGGCCGTGGAAACAGGAAGTGGCTAACTTGATCGATAAAGAAGCCCACTGCGGACTATTTCAGCCAGAAAAATCAGCAATAGCAGAACATTTGATAAACCAACCTGGACACAGGATATTATTTGAAAACACAGAAATTCTGGACCACTCTGACAACCACTACGTTAGACTACACAGAGAAGCCGTTGAAATCCACAAGCACATGGACAACTTCAACAGGAAGGAAGAAACCATGAAAATGAACAGAATTTGGCTGCCAGTGTTGAAAAACTCTAGAATCAAGACAGTGACTAATCAGCTCCACACACACACAGGACAACTATAGACAATAGCAACCAAAGGAAACAATGACCAGGATACTTCTATTCAGATGCATTCACCTATTGACCTTGCAATCTTCATTGTTACTCCCAGGCTACAGACTTCTTTGTGACTCACATACCAGGCTACTCTATTCAGTATACTCTTTTGACCTCACAGTATATATACTCCACTTGCTTTCCATTCCTACTATCAGATCCTCTGAAGATGCCAGCCACAGATGCAGGCGAAACGTCAGGAGAGAATGCTGCTAGAACACAGCCATACAGCCCGGAAACTACAGAGCACCCCGATAAAGAAGCCGATTGGTGCTTGCTTTAAGAATCATAGAATCATAGAGTTGGAGGATACAGGACACCTAGTCTGACCCCCTGCTCAATACAGAATCAGTCTCAAGCACCCCTGACATGTGTTCATCCAGTTGCTGCTTGAAGACTGCTAGTGAGAGGAAGCCAGGCAGCCAATTCCACTGCTGAACTACTCTTACTGTAATTTTTCCCCCATTATCCATCTGGTATCTTTCTGCCCACAATTTAAACCCATTATTGCAAGGCCGATCCTCTGCTTCCAATAAGAAGAACTTCCCAACCTCACTTTGTACAATGTATGGAAATCTTTCACCCACAGCCCGTGATGTCCAAGTAGGATTGCCAACTCTGGGTTGGGAAATAAGAACATAAGAACATAAGAACTAGCCTGCTGGATCAGACCAGAGTCCATCTAGTCCAGCTCTCTGCTACTCGCAGTGGCCCACCAGGTGCCTTTGGGAGCTCACGTGCAGGAGGTGAAAGCAATGGCCTTCTGCTGCTGCTGCTGCTCCCGAGCACCTGGTCTGCTAAGGCATTTGCAATCTCAGATCAAGGAGGATCAAGATTGGGAGCCATAAATCGACTTTTCCTCCATAAATCTGTCTAAGCCCTTTTTAAAGCTATCCAGGTTAGTGGCCATCACCACCTCCTGTGGCAGCATATTCCAAACACCAATCACACGTTGTGTGAAGAAGTGTTTTCTTTTATTAGTCCTCATTCTTCCCCCCAGCATTTTCAATGGATGCCCCCTGGTTCTAGTATTGTGAGAAAGAGAGAAAAATTTCTCTCTGTCAACATTTTCTACCCCATGCATAATTTTATAGACTTCAAATACCTGGAGGTTTGGGGGCGGAGCCTGGGGGTGGGGTTTGGGGAGGGGAGGGGCATCAGCAGGGTATAATGCTGTAGAGTGCACCCTTCAAAACAGCCATTTTTCCCCCCAGGGGAACTGTTATTGGTTGTCTGGAGATTAATATTAATACCATAAGATCTCTAGGCCCCAACCAACCCTACATTCGAGTGATTCATCTTAACAAGACAGTGGAGGGTTTTTGAAAGATGCTGTGAATGCTAACTAATTAGGAGGCAAATCCCACCATAAGAGTATTAGCCATATAGCAAAAACTAGGCCGAATTGTTGCAATCACCTCTATCTTCATTCCCAGCTTGCGCGGAGCCATTTGCGACCTCTAGCCATTTTCTTCCCTCCTTTAAACTTCCTTGCGCTTATTAGAAGCTCCGGCCGAACTGTTCCAGTGGCTTAGAAAATAAGAAATTAATTCTGAACACCCCATTTAATGCGAGAAGGGGGGGGAACGGTAACCGCCGCTCCTTCCCAAGCATCTCCGCAGTAATTTTGCGACTACCAATTGAACGTTTATGGAGAGCGCATCTGAATGTGCTCAGCCCATGAATCCCTCGAGCCCGTCTGCTTCATTAACTGTTTACACGGTGACCTCAGTACAAACTTTCTCGCCCAGCGCAATATCTGTTTCTCACACTGCCTCGGGCAACGGTGTAATGGGTCTCTGGGATTCTTTCCCCCTTCTCCCTTCTCCTCTGCCTCCTTTTTTTTTTTTGGTACAATAGATTCCAAATTGAGAAATATGGCATTAGCATTCCTAATCCTGCTGAATTAGCCGTCCCCGCACCCCTTGCCGAGTTTATCTCTCTGCAGTCCCCGTGATGCTTTATAATTTGCGAACAAAGTGTTCCTCTCATCTCCTCTGTCCTCCATTTGCACTCAGCCAGAGTGAAGGGGATACATTTGCATCGAAGTCTGGCGGTCATATTTCAAGGAACTCTAATTCTCGGCTTCGCAACCGACTGGGCTAACGGCCTCCACTCTCCGTTAATGGCGCCATTATTTGCCTCATGAATCACAATGTCAAGGAAGCTCATGATATTTAAATTTTACGAGGCTGCCTTCCAAAGTAACAACTTTCTAACTCAGCAGAAACTGGAGAGAAATGTTTTACCTTCCAGGGAACCCGACTTGCCTTAGCAAGAAATCATCCCCAGGAGGCTACTGGCTGTCCGGATTATTGCCTCGAATGTCCCACTGTAGACGTTCTGCCGGGATAATAACTCTTCCCCCCCTCCCCGTTTCCACTTGTAAACAACAATATAGATAAATAGATGATATTAGTTAAAATCCCATGATATCGTTTGATGAATGCGTCCGTCCTCATCAGGAAGCTCCATTGGAGACAGGTAATGGGCAAATCCTTCACCGTCATCTTCCGATTTTGTCGGCTTGTAAAAGAGGAGATAGCAGCATAACATTAGTGAGTGGGGCTCCACAGGCCCTATGTATCTTATCGAGGAAATAACTCAACCCATTTGGTATTTTTCTTGTATTTTATTCCATGCGTGTATTATAGATCAGTAGGAAGGAAGGAAAAAAGAAGGGAGGGAGGGAGGGAAAAAGAAGAAGAAGAGGAGGAGGAGGAGCAGCAGCAGCAGCAGCAGCAGGAGGAGCAGGAGCAGCAGCAGGAGGAGCAGGAGGAGCAGGAGCAGCAGGAGCAGGAGGAGCAGGAGGAGGAGCAGGAGGAGGAGCAGGAAAAGTTTGGATTTATACCCCACCTTTCTGTCCTGTAAGGACACTCAAGGTGGCTTACAAACTCCTTTCCCTCCCTTTGCCCACAACAGACACCTTGTGAGGTAGGTGGGGCTGAGAGAGTCCTGAGAGAAGTGTGACTAGCCCAAGGTCACCCAGCGGGAATGAAGGAGTGGGGAAATAAATCTGGTTCACCAGATAAGAGTCCACCACTCATGTGGAGGAATGGGAATCAAACCCAGTTCTCCAGATTAGATTCCACTGCTCTTAACCGTGACAAGGCCACTCACTCCAACACTTGGTGGAGGTTCTCCCCGAAAATCCCACCCATGGAAACGTTCGTGGAAAATCAGCCTTCTCATCCATCTTCCTTGGCTCAGCTTTAGAAATTGCTCAATAATGCATGTGCCATGCTCTCTTCGTAGCTGGGAGCTTGACAAAAGATGCACAGTTTTTGTTTCAAGAAATTTAGCTTGTGGAAGATACATTACCCATTTAGGTAAATGGGTCCCATGATTAATTAATGCTTTCTGTTAAAGATGTTTGACTTCTTCTCGATTCTGCATGCATTTGGCTCTGGCTGTCGGTGATTGGAAATTTCCTCTTCTGTAGGTGACTGTATCCGTGTAGGTTCTGAACGTTCTCCCGCACCACCACAATCTTTCAGCACATCACTGTTTAATTACTCTATAATTAGCCCAACTTGTGTCACTGCTGCACCGGAATGCTAAAAAGAACATAAATTGTCTATCAGCGATACTACAGGCACAATGGTTTAGGTTTCCAAAACGTTACGTTCCCTGGCCTTCGGTGAATAAACTCCACGCACATTCTGGATCAGGTTTTGTCACAAGCTCATTCCAGGCAGAGACTTGATAATGAGTCCCCTATAATTGGCTTTTTTCTGTCAATTGGCTTTATGCATTTGAAACGGCCATCTAAGAACATAAGAACATAAGAAAAGAGCCTGCTGGATCAGACCAGAGTCCATCTAGTCCAGCACTCTGCTACTTGCAGTGGCCCACCAGGTGCCTTTGGGAGCTCACCTGCAGGATGTGAATGCAATGGCCTTCTGCTGCTGCTGCTGCTCCTGAGCACCTGGTCTGCTAAGGCATTTGCAATCTGAGATCAAGGAGGATCAAGATTGGTAGCCATAGATCGACTTCTCCTCCATAAATCTGTCCAAGCCCCCTTTAAAGCTATCTAGGTTAGTGGCCATCACCCCCTCCTGTGGCAGCATATTCCAAACACCAATCACACGTTGCGTGAAGAAGTGTTTCCTTTTATTAGTCCTAATTCTTCCCCCCAGCATTTTCAATGGATGCCCCCTGGTTCTAGTACGTGCCTGCCAGAGAGGCTGGGGAGATCATGAGTCCCCAGGCAAAAAAGTCCATCTGGGGCTGAGGTGTAGCAGGGGAAAATTGGGGCCCGGGGAAAAATGGGTTCTCAATAGTAAGAACTATATATAGAGGATGATGATGATGATGATGATGATGAAGAAGAAGAAGAAGAGGAGGAGGAGGAGTTTGAATTTATACCCCACTTTTCTCTACTTTTAAGGAGTCTTAAAGTGGCTTACAAACTCCTTCGCTTCCTCTCCCCACAACAGACACCCTGTGAGACAGGTGGGACTGAGAGAGTTCTGAAAGAACTGTGACTAGCCTGAGGTCACCCATCAGGCTTCATGTAGAGGAGCGGGGAAACAAACACGGTTCGCTCGATTAGATTCCACCACTCACGTACAGGAGTAGGGGCTCGAAGCCCAATCACCAGATTAGGGTCCGCCACTCATATGGAGGAGTGGGGAATCAAACCCGCTTCTCCAGATTTGAGTCCACCTGCTCTTAATCACTGCGTCACATACAGGAAGGAATTCTCCAACACTTGAAGAAAAAAGTCTGATGCAGGCATCCAGTTCTTCTGATTTTATCCCTTTGCTTCATTGGAAAAAATAGCATGTGCTTGGCTGTTACAGGAGAGCACTTACTATGATTTCAAGCCAGGCCAAGGGTTAAGGTGAAAGAGCGTGTATTCCAAGGCACGCTTCAATCTGTTGCAGAATCCCCGAGATATAGATTATTGGACCCCACCAGCTAGTACGGTGCCTACTGTTATCTCCTTCTCACAGGATTGGAAACCAATGCAGGCGTTGCTAACCCGCGAGAGACTGGGATGGGGGAGACTTCCTGGAATGACTTCCCATAATGTCACAACATCTCTTCTTGCTGTCTAACATTTCTTTCTAACCTGGCGGTACATGGCAATCCCAGGCTGTTTGGGGAACAGGGCATGTGAAAGGGGAAGAGTACTCAGCATGGTGATGTCACTTCCAGTTGAAGTCTGGGAAGTGATGTAACTTCCAGTTGAAGACTGGGAAGTGATGTCCCTCCCTTGAGCCACACTGTAAGAATATGGTGAAGGCCATAGAGATTGATGAAATTCCTAGAGGGTCGCTCAAAGCAATGATGTCTGGGCAATCACCCAGACGTGACATCACTGGGAAGTGCAATGTTGTCCCCTCTGCCATGTTTTCACCTCTGGGCCAGCACGGGTGACTGGAAGGCAGGATCAGGAACTGGCCCATCAAGGCTGGGCAGATATCAAGACTGAGTCAAGATCTGCATGCGAAACACGCCCTTTTTAAACCTGGCCCCTCCCCAAGTGGATTCACATTTCCCACCAAAAGTGGTCAGCCTTTGTCCTTTTTTAAAATTGCCTGCACACCGTCTTAGCAAGTCACAGGGGGAGACTTTGTCCCGTTTCTCCGGATAATGTTCTTTTAATCATTTGGATTGCACCTGCGGGACCGACTCCTGAAACTTCGGCGTGGGCTGCCGCAATCCCTAATAGCGCCGCGAACGTCACCGAGGAATACAGCGTGGCTCACTCAGTAATTGTCCAATAAATCAGATGATGACAAACGTATATTATACTTTGGTTGCTGCGTTTCTGCGCCAGTCGACCTCCTGCGGTGCTCTTTTTAATATGCTGCTGTGCCAATAATTTCAAAGGGTTGGGGGAGAAAAAAAAACTTTTCCTCTCTCCCTTCTGCTCCAAAACACATCAGACTGAGTGGAAATCTTCCTTGGAAATCTCTTGGTTTTGCTTGTATAAATAGACACCTTTCTGAACCTTATAGTTTAAACACACATGAGCACATCATACTGCCTGGCAGGGAGTCAGACCGTTGGAATGGGATTTTTAATTTATATACCGCCCTCCCCTGAAGGGTTCAGGGTGGTGTACAACGATGTAAAACGAAACAGTAAGCCTAACAATACAATGGCAGCAATCAGAACATCAATAACAGCAACCGTAACGACATCACTCAATGATGACAAGATGTCAAAGTCAGCAATACTCATAACATTACCAATATAATGACATTTCATCACATAATATAACCACTATGATAACCTTCCATGATAACCTTTTCTCCCTCCACCCTGTTCCCTGCAACTCCCAAGCGTTGATCTTATAGGGTTGTCAACCTCTAGGTCAGTGATGGGATCCAAAAATTTTAGTAACAGGTTCCCATGGTGGTGGGATTCAAACAGTGGCGTAGCGCCAATGGGGCTGGGCAGGGAACGATGGGGGCGTGGCCAGGCATTCTGGGGGCGGGGCATTAATCATTTCTCTTACTGTAAAAAAACCTCTTACTGTAAAAAAAAGTTCCTAATTTCCAGCTGGTATATTTTTGTCCATAATTTAAACTCATTATAGCAAGTCCTATCGTCTACTGCCAACAGAAAGAACTACTTCTCCTCTAATTGACTGCCTGTCAAATACTTAATACTTTCAAATACTTAATTTTGTTTCTAGAAATCAAAAGAAGGATACTTTCTTTAAACAAGGAGGTTTACCCTATTCCTAAAACATGTTTTGAAAACAGCCCAACAGGGAGAATGATGCCGTTTTCTACCTTCGCTAACCAGCCACATAGGAAACAACAGGACTTTAGGATTTTTGGACCTAATGGAATTTCTATCGGAAAAGCAAACCCAATTAGTAACCCCCTCTCGGAACACACAAATAATTAGTAACCCCCTCTTGGGAACTGGTGAGAACCTGCTGGATCCCACCTCTGCTCTAGGTGCCACCCAGTGCCGAAGGAAGGGAAAATGGCGCCTGGGCCAAAATGGCCTCACCTTTTAAAACCTTAAACCTTTAAAGACAAGGCTGCTCTGGTCCTTGGGGGCTGCTCTGAGCCACAGAGGCTGCTCCGGGCTGCGGAGGCTACCTGAGGAGTGGGTGGGGGAGCTATTTTCCACCCCCGCATCTGCGCCTGGGGCGTTTGCACCCCCCACCCCTTCCCAGTCATAGCTCCACCTATGGCAGTGGTGGCGAACCTTTGGCACTCCAGATGTTGTGGACTACAATTCCCATCAGCCCCTGCCAGCATGGCCAATTGGCCATGCTGGCAGGGGCTGATGGGAATTGAAGTCCATAACATCTGGAGTGCCAAAGGTTTGCCACCATGGATCTAGTCCAACCCCCTGCTCAATGCAAGATCAGCCTCAAACATTCCTCACAAGTGTTCGTCCATTCGCTACTTGAAGATGGCCAATGAGAAAGAACTTACCACCTCCTCAATCAACCAATTTAACTGCTGAGATACTCTTACTGGAAAAAAAATCCCTCTTGCTATTACAATTGATCTCCACAGGAGTGGAGAAAATGGCTGCTTTGGGGTCCCTCCCTTCCCCAAACCTCATCCTCCTCAGGCCCCACCTTCCAAATCTCCAGGTATTTCCCAACTCAGAGCTAGCAACCCTATCTATCAAGGGTGATATTATCTTCACTGGTATTAGAACATAAGAACATAAGAACAAGCCAGCTGGATCAGACCAGAGTCCATCTAGTCCAGCTCTCTGCTACTTGCAGTGGCCCACCAGGTGCCTTTGGGAGCTCACGTGCAGGAGGTGAAAGCAATGGCCTTCTGCTGCTGCTGCTGCTCCTGAGCACCTGGTCTGCTAAGGCATTTGCAATTTGAGATCAAGGAGGATCAAGATTGGTAGCCATAGATCGACTTCTCCTCCATAAATCTGTCCAAGCCCCTTTTAAAGCTATCCAGGTTAGTGGCCATCACCACCTCCTGTGGCAGCATATTCCAAACACCAATCACACGCTGCGTGAAGAAGTGTTTCCTTTTATTAGTCCTATTTATTCCCCCCAGCATTTTCAATGGATGCCCCCTGGTTCTAGTATTGTGAGAAAGAGAGAAAAATTTCTCTCTGTCAACATTTTCTACCCCATGCATAATTTTATAGACTTCAATCATATCCCCCCTCAGACGTCTCCTCTCCAAACTAAAGAGTCCCAAACGCTGCAGCCTCTCCTCATAAGGAAGGTGCTCCAGTCCCTCAATCATCCTCGTTGCCCTTCTCTGCACTTTTTCTATCTCTTCAATATCCTTTTTGAGATGTGGCGACCAGAACTGAACACAGTACTCCAAGTGCGGTCGCACCTCGGCTTTGTATAAGGGTATGACAATCCTTGCAGTTTTATTATCAACTCCTTTCCTAATGATCCCCAGCATAGAGTTTGCCTTTTTCACAAATATTACCTATGGTTTTATCTATGGCATTGGCTTTTTGGCATCTGAGATAGGATTCCTCCATGTCACCTTTCAGTTGAAGATGCTGAGATTTGAACGGGAGGGGGGGGGGCTTTTGCTGGCAGAGCACAGTCATCTGCCACTGACCCATGACCTCCCCTCATGACTTTGAACTCAAGCTTCACCCCGTGAGGCAAAAAAAGGGTTGAAAATCAAACAGGTCTTGCGCTGGGCATGTGCTGGATCAGGAAGATGTTTCTAATGACTAGAACAGTCCACCCACAGAACGAGTTACCTGAGGGGTAGGTGAGCTCTCCCTCCCTGGAATTCTTCCATCAGAGGATGGGCAGCGATCTTTCAGGGATGCTCTAGTATTGGCTTGTCTGCATTGACAGGAAGTCAGATTAGATGGCCTCCAATGGCTGGGATTCTTTCTTTCTTTCTTTCTTTCTTTCTTTCTTTCTTTCTTTCTTTCTTTCTTTCTTTCTTTCTTTCTTTCTTTCTTTCTTTCTTCCTTTCTTCCTTCCTTCCTTCCTTCCTTCCTTCCTTCCTTCCTTCCTTCCTTCCTTCCTTCCTTCCTTCCTTCCTTCTTTCTTTCTTTCTTTCTTTCTTTCTTTCTTTCTTTCTTTCTTTCTTTCTTTCTTTCTTCCTTCCTTCCTTCCTTCCTTCCTTCCTTCCTTCCTTCCTTCCTTCCTTCCTTCCTTCCTTCCTTCCTTCCTTCCTTCCTTCCTTCCTTCCTTCCTTCCTTCCTTCCTTCCTTCTTTCTTTCTTTCTTTCTTTCTTTCTTTCTTTCTTTCTTTCTTTCTTTCTTTCTTTCTTTCTTTCTTTCTTTCTTTCTTTCTTTCTTTCTTAATATCCCGCCCTCCCGCCGAAGGGCTCAGGGCAGCGAACAAAAAGAGCAACAGCAAAAACCAATAACAATATAGAATAGCAAACATCAACAACTATACATCAAAATATAGGAATTACAGTATCAAGCAATATAACATACAAAATAGCAAGATAAATGAAACAGTTTCCATGAAGCTGTTCTCCCAAAGCCAATGGCCCTTTCTGCACAAACCTTTTAAAATGTTCTGAGGCAGGAAAAAAAAAAGGTCTCCTCCATGGAGTTCCGCATTATTTTTACCCCCTTGCATTCTGAAAATGTTTCATTTCCGCCCCCAGAACTTTCTAAAGGAATCCCCTGTTAAAACAATTATTTAGCTTGAAGTGTTTTCAAAACATTTTCTCTTGCTATGTGATCTGTTTGCTACATTTTTATTGATTTATTGATTTATTTATTTAATTTATTGAACTTGCTATACCGCCCTATCCCCGGAGGGCTCAGGGCGGTGAACAACACAAAATCATACAAAAAAAATAAAAATCTTAAAACAAGTACATTCTAAAACAGGGGCCCACGAGACCCATATACCACCCTCTTCCAAAAATATGAGGATGGGTCCCAGTGATGTTAAGTGCCTTCGTGCCTTTGTGCCATCCCCAAACTTCCTTCTTGGTGTCTTCTCATTGCATCACTGAGCTCAGTCTGTTTCCCCTTGCCTATGTATTTTCATCAATTGTGTGTGTGTGTGTGTGTGTGTGCGCGCGCGTGCGCTTGGGGGTGTGTATAAAATCTTTAAAGCATCAATTATACAAGATATAGAGAATTATAACTTTGGACCCCCTGAGCCAAACTTCACCAAACCTGGCTGGTATCATCAGGGGTGCCACCTGACTATAGCCTGAAATTTTGGTGCTGCTAGCCTAAAAACTGCACCCCCTGCTGGCCACAATGTAAAAACACTAAAAATACCAAATGAGCCCAAATTTTTCTGCGCCCCTAATGGTGGGCACCGGGGACATTTGTCCCCCCGATGTTCCCATTGTAGTTACGCCTCTGCCTCAGTGAAGTATAATTCCAAAGTGTCCACTCTCCAAGGCAGCCGTGTTCCCCAGGGAAACTGATCTTGATAATCTGGAGATCAATTGTATTATCAGAAGATCTCCTGGTGACATCTGGAAGTTCCACAAGATAGAAAACAGTGTGCCAAGCACAATGCAACAGAACCGAACAACTCAAAAAATCAAAATTTGGCACACTGACCTGGATTTGTATGTAGACATCATTTGTAATAAACAATTCAAAACAACATTTGTTCAAAGTTATTTTTTCATTGTTATTGCACACCTGTAAATACACTTACACTAATACTAACCCTATTCTAATATACTATAATGAAAGAATTAAAGTGCATAATATATATAAAGTGCCAGTGTCAATAAATCATATCAATATACAATTTCATGATTTCATTCAAGATATAATAAAGGTCCATATGAGACTTCAAACTAATGAGTTCCAAAAATTTCTTAATATGTCCATATTTTGTATGGTTTCAAAATGGAACTTCACAAATTTTCACCACCTGTATTGACAAACAATTATTCACAAGTCCATATGAGACCAATTCCAATGGAAATTTTATATCTCCATTTTTATGTAATTCCCAAATGGAACTTCACAACAGAGCTGATATCTCCTGTGCCTTGAGTCTATTCATGGATGGTACATGGAAAAATGAGAATCCTGTATAGAATCGCACCACGCGTCTGAATGCGTTTTCGAAGGTATCTTCCTCAGTATACCGATTCTCAATAGCTTGATTTCATCCTGGGGTTAACATTCTTATATAGTGTCATCTTTCCCCTAGAGATCATCTGGAAGTTGGCAACCCAAACCATTGTGCCATTTGGGACATGTGACTTCTCTGTGCGCTCAAAAAGTTCATGGAACTGGGCAAGCGAATTAATTGTCTTCTGCTTCGGTTGGGAAATAAACACTCCATCCTACCCATGTTTAATGCCACTGCTAGCATACCATTAAAAGTCTGAACAAGAAAGACATTTGGATATGGACTCAGTATCATCCTGCTAGTAAATCTTTGGTGTCAATGAGGAGAAAAGAAGGGGGGAGCAAAAGGCACAGAGTTCGCACAGAGGACAAAAGCGGGGAAAATAGCTGTCTAAATCATGCATCATTAAAGTGATGCGCGCTGAACTACCTCTCTCTGGGCCTGTCAAAACACATGACGCTCTTGCCATACGATGCGAACGAGATGCCTTCTGGCCCCTGAAAGATTGTTTTTGGAGGCCAGAAGTGCTTTTTTCACAGTTCCTGTCCACAAGTTGCTAAGGAACATCCAAAAGGATTGAATCCCGCGGCTTTCCCCACCCCCCGAAAAAGCCGTCGAAGTGCAGAAGTGTGAGGTCACGCATGTTTAAAAGATGGCAAAAATAAAGAAATGTGTTAGTCCAAGGTAAGCATTTGACACCTATCAACAGGTTACATATGCCGGTTTTTCATTCAACATTGAAATGCCAAATTCTTAAGAACATAAGAACATAAGAACAAGCCAGCTGCATCAGACCAGAGTCCATCTAGTCCAACTCTCTGCTACTCGCAGTGGCTCACCAGGTGCCTTTGGGAGCTCACCTGCAGGAGGTGAAAGCAATGGCCTTCTGCTGCTGCTGCTGCTCCTGAGCACCTGGTCTGCTAAGGCATTTGCAATCTCAGAACAAGGAGCATCAAGATTGGTAGCCATAAATCGAGTTCTCCTCCATCAATCTGTCCAAATCTGTCTTGTCTCCCTTTAGTGGTGGGTTCAAATGGCTCAGCCTCCTCCTGCGCGTGTTTATTCAGAAAGTCGTCTTACTGGCTCCAGCTTATCCACAGTATACGTGCCCAGGAGTGCAACATTCGAAACAGACTTTTATTTTTGCCACTAAGTCACAGCTGACTTACCGGCAGCCTGGTTGGGTTTTCACGGCAAGAGACGTTACAAACAGAAGAACAGAAGAACAAGCCAGCTGGATCAGACCAGAGTCCATCTAGTCCAGCACTCTGCTACTCGCAGTGGCCCACCAGGTGCCTTTGGGAGCTCACATGCAGGATGTGAAAGCAAGGGCCTTCTGCTGCCGCTGCTGCTCCCGAGCACCTGGTCTGCTAAGGCATTTGCAATCTGAGATCAAGGAGGATCAAGATGGGTAGCCATAGATCAACTTCTCCTCCATAAATCTGTCCAAGCCCTTTTTAAAGCGAAGGAAGGAAGGAAGGAACAGAAGAACAGAAGAAGAAGAAGAAGAAGAAGAAGAAGAAGAAGAAGAAGAAGAAGAAGAAGAAGAAGAAGAAGAAGAAGAAGAAGAAGAAGAAGAAGAAGAAGAGGAGGAGGAGGAGGAGGAGGAGGGGGAGGAGGAGGAGGAGGAGGAGGAGGAGGAGGAAAAGGAGTTTGGATTTATATCCCCCCTTTCTCTCCTGTAGGAGACTCAAAGGGGCTGACAATCTCCTTGCCCTTCCCCCCTCACAACAAACACCCTGTGAGGTAGGTGGGGCTGAGAGAGCTCCAAGAAGCTGTGACTAGCCCAGGGGTAGGGAACCTGCGGCTCTCCAGATGTTCAGGAACTACAATTCCCATCAGCCCCTACCAGCATGGCCAATTGGCCATGCTGACAGAGGCTGATGGGAATTGTAGTTCCTGAACATCTGGAGAGCCGCAGGTTCCCTACCCCTGGACTAGCCCAAGGTCACCCAGCTGGCATGTGTGGGAGTGTACAGGCTAATCTGAATTCCCCAGATAAGCCTCCACACCTCAGGCTGCAGAGCTGGGAATCAAACCCGGTTCCTCCAGATTAGATACACGAGCTCTTAACCTCCTACGCCACTGCTGCTCCCTAAGAACATAAGAACATAAGAATGAGCCTGCTGGATCAGACAAGAGTCCATCTAGTCCAGTTCTCTGCTACTTGCAGTGGCCCACCAAGTGCCTTTGGGAGCTGACGTGCAGGATGTGAAAGCAATGGCCTTCTGCTGCTGCTGCTGCTCCTGAGCACCTGGTCTGCTAAGGCATTTGCAATCTCAGATCAAGAAGCATCAAGATTGGTAGCCATAGATCGACTTCTCCTCCATAAATCTGTCCAAGCCCCTTTTAAACCTATCCAGGTTAGTGGCCATCACCACCTCCCTTTCCTGGTCTGTGACTGATAGCATTAACCCTGCAGCGTGTATGTGAAGTTTGGATTTTTTGCCCCTATGTGCATCATTTTACAAGAAATGATTTGCCGTTGCATTGCCCCTGGTATTCCTTGGAGGTCACCCAAGCAAGGAAAAAGAAAAATTTGGATTTATACCCTTCCTTTCTCTCCAGTATGGATCTCAAAGCAGCTTACAAGCGCCTTTCCCTTCCGCTCCCCACAACAGACAGCTGGTGAGGTAGGTGGGGTTGAGAGAGTTATGAGAGAACTGTGACTAGCCCAAGGTCACCCAGCAAGCTCCTTCTGGAGGAGTGGAGAAACAAACCCAGTTCACCAGATAAGAGTCCGGGGCTCACGGGTAGGACCAGGAATCATTTTGAGGGAGTGGGGGAGTGAAGACATACATCATGGTAAAAGGGGGTGGGGATTGAAAACGTTGTCAAAACATTTTCAGTTGTACAGAAAGGGCCAATACCTGACAAGACTGGGTTGGCCACCCAGGTCAGGACGCCGTTTCATTCGGGCAGAAGTGGGATCCAGTAGGTTCTCACCAGTTCCCGAGAGTGGGTTACTAGTTATTTGTGTGTGCCGAGAGGGGGTTACTAATTGCGTCTGATTTTCCATTAGAAATTCCATTAGGTCCAAAAATCATAAAGTCCTGTTGTTTCCTATGTGGCTGGTTAGCGAAGGTAGAAAACAGGATCATTCTCCCTGTTGGGCTGTTTTAAAAACATGTTTTAGAAATATGGTCAAGTTCCTTGTTTAAGGAAAGTATCCTTCTTTTGATTCCTAGAAACAAAATGAAGTATTTGAAAGTATTAAGTATTTGACAGGCAGTCAATTAGAGGAGAAGTCGTTGTTTCTGTTGGCAATAGACCATAGGACTGGCTATAATGAGTTTAAATTATGGACAGAAAGATACCAGCTGGAAATTAGGAACTTTTTTTACAGTAAGAATTTTTTACAGTAACAGAGAAAGTATTAATGCCCCGCCCCCGGAATGCCCGGCCACGCCCCTGTCGTGCCCCGCCCAGCCCCATTGGCGCTACGCCACTGTTTGAATCCTACCCCCATGGGAACCTGTTACTAAAATTTTTGGATCCCACCACTGCATTCGGGTAACCAGATTGCTGTTATAAATTAATTTTAAAAAGAAAAAAGAAATTGAGACACAGCGAAGACAGGAGGGCAGATTGTTTTAATGGGCGCAAAAATGGAGAGCAGCCCAGCGTACGTTTCTCGTGACCAAATTTCTCTGTGTTTTCCATCGTCAGCCGCAAATGTAATTGCTTCTGATTGGCCCAATCACGCTATTCTCCTTGGAATATGATTAGCATGCGTGGCTTCATAAGGTTCTCACATAGATTTTTTTTGTAAAAAAAAATTTGTACATAACTTTGCATCTCATTTCTAGGCCAGCTCCATGCTGCGAGAGTTCCTTTATATATATTAAATACCAAATGGCATCAGGGTTTGCTGTTGATTAAAGTTAGCGCTCGTTTCCAGGTTTCATTATGCCAAAGTTTTCTTAGTATAATTAGATCAGCCCTGATCTTTTAGGTTCATTCCGAGCCAGCCTGTGCTCTAAATGTCAAGCAAAACTAAAACTTGACAAAATCGTATCTATTTATTGCATTTTTTTATCCCTCCCTGCTGCCAAGATGCTCAATGGAGCACGTTTGGTTTCCCTCTATTTTATCTGCGCAATGATTTTATGAAGGTGATGCAGTGACTACCATGGGCACAGACCAGAGGGGTAGCGAGGCAAAATGGCGCCCGGGGAAACACCTGCTCCAAACGCCCCCTGCCCCCCGCGCCCCACTGACCTTAGCCGCCAGCTGTGGTCCTGGACAGCCTGGTGAGACCAACCTGGAGGAGCTGGGCTGGGCCAAGGGGGGAAAGAGGAGGGGTGTCGGGGTGATTTTCCTCCCCCACACAGTGGTGGGATCCAAAAATTTTAGTAACAGGTTCCCATGGTGATGGGATTCAAACAGTGGCGTACTGCCAATGGGGCTGGGTGGGGCACGACAGGGGCGTGGCCGGGCATTCCGGGGGTGGGGCATTAATAATTTCTGTTACTGTAAAAAACTCTTACTGTAATTTCCAGCTGGTATCTTTCTGTCCATAATTTAAACTCATTATAGCAAGTCCTATCGTCTACTGCTAACAGAAACAACTACTTCTTCTCTAATTGACTGCCTGTCAAATACTTAATACTTTCAAATACTTCATTTTGTTTCTAGAAATCAAAAGAAGGATACTTTCCTTAAACAAGGAACTTGACCATATTTCTAAAACATGTTTTTAAAACAGCCCAACAGGGAGAATGATCCCGTTTTCTACCTTTGCTAACCAGCCACATAGGAAACAACAGGACTTGATGATTTTTGGACCGAATGGAATTTCTAGCGGAAAAGCAGACCCAATTAGTAACCCCCTCTCGGCACACACAAATAATTAGCAACCCACTCTCGGGAACTGGTGAGAACCTGCTGGATCCCACCTCTGATCAGAGTCCTCTACAGCAATCTACTGTCTTCACATTTGAGAAAGGCACAACATCTCAAATGGTGTGCCTGTGTGCCCCTTTTTCCCCCCAACCAAGAAACTAACTGTAGATGAATCAGCATTGAATGTCTTCCATTTCTTCCCCCACGCCCAAATATGCATGTTCACTTTATCTCATTCCCTGAAAGGCATTTTGCATTCCATTCAATGTCGGGCGATGACAAAGCAGCATTAATTATAGAGGAATTATAAAGCAAAGGTGCTGAAAAATTTAGGAAGATCAGAAAAGAGAGCGAGAACAAAATGAAGACGGGACTTGATCTCAGCTTCTGTGTTCATCTGTCGGAAAGGAAATTCTAATAATCAGGTTTTCTATCATTGAGCAACCCTTCGTGTGTAGCCTGCTGATGGAAAATTAAAAGAGAAAGGTTAAAACTTTGTAAGCCATTAATATATATATATATAAAGTCGACAGTAGGCAGGGTATCCTGACCTGGATAGTCCCAGTCTAGCCAGATCTCAAGGAGCCGTGCGTGTGGTGTAGTGGTTAAGTGCTTGCACTGCCACTCACACGGTCAGGAGTTCGAGCCCCCCGTGGGTCAGATATCCTGGCAGCTGGCTCATGGTCAACTCAGCCATCCATCCATTCCTTGGTCAGTAAATGAGTACCTAGCACATAGCTAGGGGGTAAAGAATAGCCGGGGAAAACAATGGTAAATACCCCACAAAATACCCCGCAAAAATGGCAAATACCCCACAAAAATTGCTTGCCTATGAAATCACTGCTTGCAGTGGTACCTGAGGGTCGAACACGACTGAAAGGGAAACTTTACCTTTAGCCAGATCTCAGAAGCTGAGCAAGGTTGACCTGATTTGTTTTTGGATGGGTATTTGGAAGGAATACCAGGGTCATTATGGAGAGGCAGGCAATGGAAAATCACATGTGAATGTCTCTTCACATGGGGAGCAGCAGTGGCGTAGTGACTAAGAGTAGTGGCTAAGAGCAGGTGCACTCTGATCTGGAGGAACCAGGTTTGATTCCCAGCTCTACCGCTTGAGTTGTGGAGGCTTATCTGGGGAATTCAGATTAGCCCGTGCACTCCCACACATGCCAGCTGGGTGACCTTGGGCTAGTCACAGCTCTACGGAGCTCTCTCAGCCCCACCCACCTCACAGGGTGTTTGTTGTGAGGGGGAAAGGGCAAGGAGATTGTAAGCCCCTTTGAGTCCTCCCCTCCTGCTCCTGCTCCTGCTCCTGCTCCTGCTCCTGCTCCTGCTCCTGCTCCTGCTCCTGCTCCTGCTCCTGCTCCTGCTGCTCCTGCTCCTGCTCCTGCTCCTGCTCCTGCTCCTGCTCCTCCTCCTCCTCCTCCTTCTTCTTCTTCTTCTTCTTCTTCTTCTTCTTCTTCTTCTTCTTCTTCTTCTTCTTCTTCTTCTTCTTCTTCTTCTTCTTCTTCTTCTTCTTCTTCTTCTTCTTCTTCTTCTTCTTCTTCTTCTTGGCTTGAAAACCCTTTGGGGTTGCTATAAGTCAGCAGTGACTTGACAGAATGCACACATAAACAAGGCAGGGTTCAGTTCTTTGTTATCCAGAATCAGGGGGAAAAAATCTTTAACTTAGGATTGTATACTCAAACAGAAGAAGAAAAAACACTATAGGCACCTTAAACCTCCGTCCTACCTCACGTAGGGAGAAATTATCTCCGACGTAGTGATGTTGGACCAGCCAGATGTGGCTGTTTGCTGATGTGGCATGCTGTGCAGAGCAAATGATGGTGATGAAGAAGAAGAGTTTGGATTTATACCCCTCTTTCTCTCCTGTAAGGAGACTCAAGGTGGCTTACAAGCTCCTTTCCCTTCCTCCCCTCACAACAGACACCTGCTGAGGTAGAAAAGGGGGAGGTTGAGAGAGTTCTGAAGAACTGTGACTAGCCCGAGGTCACCCAGCAGGAACGTAGGAGTGTGGAAACACATCTGGTTCACCAGATAAGCCTCTGTCACTCAGGTGGAGGAGTGGGGAATCAAACCCGGTTCTGCAGATTAGAATCCACCTACTCTTAACCACTACACCACACAGAAGAGGAGGAGTTTGGATTTCTACCTTGCCTTTCTCTCCTGCAAGGAGACTCAAGGTGGCTTACAAGTTCCTTTCCTTTCTTCTCCCCACAACAGACACCTTGTGAGGTGGGTGGGGCTGAGAGAGCTCGAAGAGAACTGTGACTGGCCCAAGATCTCCCAGCAGGAATGTAAGAGTGTGGAAACACATCTGGTTAACCAGATAAGCTTCAGTCACTCAGGTGGAGGAGTGGGGAATCAAACCCGGTTCTCCAGTTTAGAATCTACCTGCTCTTAACCACTACACCACGCTGCCCGTTTGTTAGAATGAAGGCTTTTTGTTCTCTGCAGGTGACATGAACCATCCTAGCCAGTTAGGGATCACAGAATAGTCCTTCAAACGTGGCTTTCAAAAATGAAGAAACAGGACATTCCTAATAGAAAGAGTAGGAAAAGAGGTATTTATTAAAGCGTCTCATTAAGGAGATCTTTACTCCTATCAAGAGCAAGCTCGGGTTTATTTTTAAATGTCCACAACATTGTGTGTATCCATATTAGAGATGTGTAGACCACTGAAAGCAATTGCAGAAATAGTCAGAAGGCATTACTTGGGGAACGACTGCCTAGGACTGGTACATATTTACGGGCAAATATTTCAGAAGTGAGCAGACGAGAGGATGCTGCATGAATTTCAATGACGGTTGATTTCCATCCAAGGCCTGTGGTATTAGCGAGAATTCTGGCTTCCTGTTTTTCCTTATTCTCTCCCTCTACGTGAGACAGAAAATGGCACAGAAGTAACTGTTTTTTGTGGCAACGAAGCAAGAGGAAGCCATCCCCCCTTACCTTTGACTTAGGAACAAGGGAAGGGGCTGTTATCAAAAATATTCTTTGCCACCCGAGGATGGGACTGGCACTGCTCTGAGTTCCTAACAAAATAACGACACAACACCCTTGTCTGTGGGTTAAAATTTTGGCCACAGCCAAACCATTTTATTGCCAAAGGATGAAAACCCTCCTCTCGGAAGGGTTTAAGAGGGATATTGCGGGCATTGTTATGTTATGTTAATTGCTGCATTTTAATTCATATTATTTAGGGATTAGCTTATATTTGATTTTATGTTTATCTGTATTTGAATGTTATGTTGTTCACCGCCCAGAGCCCTTCGGGGGTTGGGCAGTATATACATTGAAAAAATAAATAAATAAAATAAAATAAAATAAGCGTGAGGCGCAGCATGGGATCGGATCAGCACACTGGTCAGCCCGTCTGAAACTACTTCCCTTCTTCTCCATACTACAGTGAAAACTTTCCTCCAGTGAAAACTTTCCTCCAACCCGTCTGTTGGAGGAAACCGTCAACCTTGCGCAGCAATCGTGGGACCCAGCCGTCGAAGCGCCCCTTTCTGGAGATCCGTTTTGCGCAGCGATCGTGGAAATTCAGGGGGGCGACAGGCCCCTGTCTGAAGATCCATTTTACCGCTAAGGGGTGCAAGCCTCAGTAGCCCCAGGTTGGGCGTCCTGACCCACGGCTTGCTCCACCCCAAACCTTTTAAGGAGATTCTGCCAAAGAGGGTTAGGTCCGCAGCTCCCCTCACCATCAGATCAGTTCCCATGCGCAACCGCCAGCTTGGCTATGACAGCAGATGCATGCATTAACATTGACCAAAGGGGAGAGGTGGGTGGGAAACTCAGCGCCGCTCTGCTCCAGGGTGGGGCCAAGGGCCGGGTCAAAGCCTAATATAGGCTCCCGGCCGCCCCACCTGCTGACGCCCATAGTGGGTGTGGCCATCGCCTGCCTTCTGCCCTTCTAAGGGGAGGCATGGTGGGGCCTCTTTGCAGTGCCCATCCCGGGCAGCAATGGCAGGCCCTGTTGATTCCAGGGCTGCTCTTTCTTCTCTGAGCTGCTTGGACTCCTGGACTCCTGGAGCAGCAGTGGCGTAGGAGGTTAAGAGCTCGTGTATCTAATCTGGAGGAACCGGGTTTGATTCCCCGCTCTGCCACCTGAGCTGTGGAGGCTTATCTGGGGAATTCAGATTCGCCTGTCCACTCCCACACACGCCAGCTGGGTGACCTTGGGCTAGTCACACCTTTCCGGAGCTCTCTCAGCCCCACCCACCTCACAGGGTGTTTGTTGTGAGGGGGGAAGGGCAAGGAGATTGTCAGCCCCTTTGAGTCTCCTGCAGGAGAGAAAGGGGGAAATAAATCCAAACTCTTCTTCTTCTTTTTCTCAGGGGTAAAAAACAGAACAGAACAGCCAGCGTGGTGTAGTGGTTAAGAGTAGGTGGACTCTAATTTGGAGAACTGGGTTGATTCCCCACTCCTCCACATAAATGGCAGACTCTTATGTGGTGAACCGGCTCCTCCCCACAAGGCCCGCTGGGTGACCTTGGGCCAGGCACAGTTCTCTCGAAACTTTCTCAGCCCCACCGACTTCACATTGTGTCTGTGGTATGGAGAAGAAGGGAAGGAGTTTGCAAGCGGCTATGAGACTCTTTATGGTTGGAAAAAAAGTAGCGTATCAATCCAAACTCTTCTCCTTCTAAGCTTGTGAAAGAGTTCCAGTGGATCTATGTCTAAGGCCCCTTCCGCACATGCAAAATAATGCATTTTCAAGCCACTTTCACAACTGTTTGCAAGTGGATTTTGCTATTCCGCACAGCTTCAACGAGCACTGAAAGCCGTTTGAAAGTACATTATTCTGCATGTGCGGAAGGGGCCTTTGAGTAGACAATATTGACCTTCAGAATCTGATTCAGTAAAAGGCATATTCATGGGTTCACGTGGTGAGGATATGAATCCAAGTTTCTTTTAAGTCTGAAATTCTGTCACAGTAGGGATTTAGATCACCAACATTTGTGGATCAACCAGACACAGAAAATAGCATCAACTGGGATTTATTCTCGGAGCCATATTAACATGCGTCCATCCTACACTGAGGGCACCATTTCTCCTGGGCTGCCAGAGAAATAGGGTCACCAGTTCCAGGGTTGGGAAATACCTGGATATTTTGGAGGTGGAGATTTGGGGTGGGTGGGGTTTGGGGAGGGAAGGAAAGGAAAGGAACGGAAAGGGACTTCAATGGGGCATAATGCCAGAGTCCAGCCATTACCTCCAGGTGAACTGATCTCTGTCATCTGGAGATCCAATGTGATAGGTGGAAGTGGGGAAGGAGGCCCATCATCTGGAAGGGAGAGTGAGTGGAAGGGCGGGGTTATCTGGGTCGTCCACCCATTCTGGTGTGGGGGAGGAGCAGAGGTGGGATCCAGCAGGTTCTCACCAGTTCCCGAGAGTGGTTTACTAAATATTTGTGGGTGCCGAGAGGGGGTTACTAACTGGGTCTGCTTTTCCATTAGAAATTCCATTAGGTCCAAAAATCATAAAGTCCTGTGGTTTCCTATGTGGCTGGTTAGCAAAGGTAGAAAACGGGATCATTCTCCCTGTTGGGCTGTTTTAAAAACATGTTTTAGAATTATGGTGAAGTTCCTTGATTAAGGAAAGTATCCTTCTTTTGATTTCTAGAAACAAAATGAAGTATTTGAAAGTATTAAGTATTTGACAGGCAGTCAATTAGAGGAGAAGTCGTTGTTTCTGTTGGCAGTAGATAAGATTTGCTATAATGAGTTTAAATTATGGACAGAAAGATGCCAGGTGGAAATTAGGAACTTTTTTTTTACAGTAAGAGTTTTTTACAGTAACACAGAAATTATTAATCCCACCACCATGAGATTTTGAATCCCACCACTGGGGAGGAGTAGGAAAAAAGGGTAGGGAAGAGAAGGGCCATCATCTGGTCATGGCCCACCCACCATGGGGGGAAGAATAGGGGTAGGTGGGTATTTTAACCACGCTGGCTCTCCAGCACAGTGTCCAATTTGATGGACATTGTAAACCTTCCAAAAACGAAATCGCCCCCTTTAGATGAAATTGAAATGGGATTTCTTTCTTCTTCTTTTTTAATGCGTTGCTGGAGATCACTCGGTCTGTTTGCAAATGCACAGAGGAACGCTTCCCTCTCGCCCCGTTCGGTAACTGCAGCTCCATTGTGCGAGTGCATCTGGCTAATGAGCCCTCAGTTTCTCCAGCCTGCCAAGCCGGCTTCCAGACCTGCGAGGGCACAGCCAATTTCCACAATCTGATCCCTGTTTAATGCTGTATCAGCACCGGGAGCCGCTGCCAAGAGAGACGGAGCGGAAGCTTTGTTTTCAGCGGCATTAGTAAGAGACCTGAACAAATGACAAGATGCAAGCAAAGCGGGCTCCCCTTTTCTCAGCCTCTTGAACAGAAAGGAACAGATCAGCGCTCTTTGACAGAGGGTGACAGGACGCTCAGGCTGGTGACGGGTGGGATGGGTGGAAGAAGAAGAGTTCGGATTTTCATCATAAGAACATCAGAACATAAGAACAAGCCAGCTGGATCAGACCAGAGTCCATCTAGTCCAGCTCTCTGCTACTTGCAGTGGCCCACCAGGTGCCTTTGGGAGCTCACCTGCAGGATGGCAAAGCAATGGCCTTCTGCGGCTGTTGCTCCTGAGCACCTGATCTGCTAAGGCATTTGCAATCTCAGATCAAAGAGGATCAAGATTGGTAGCCATAAATCGACTTCTCCTCCATAAATCTGCCCAAGCCCCTTTTAAAGCTATCCAGGTGAGTGGCCATCACCCCCTCCTGTGGCAGCACATCCCATGGTTCTCATCTGTAAGGAGACTCAAGGAGGCTTTCAATTACCCACCCCTCCTCTCCCCACAACAGGCACCTTGTGAGGTGGGGCCAGGGGGCTGAGAGAGTTCTGAGAGAACTGTGACTAGCCAAAGGTCACCCAGCTGGCTTTATGTGAAAGAGCAGGGAAAACAAACAGCGGTGCATTGTCAAAGGCATTCACTGCCCGAATCACTTGGGTGCTGTGTGGTTTCCGGGCTGTATGGCCGTGTTCTAGCAGCATTCTCTCCTGATGTTTTGTCTGCATCTGTGGCTGGCATCTTCAGAGGATCTGAAGATGCCAGCCACAGATGCTTTAGGCTGCTTATCAGGAAAGAATAACTCTCTAAACACGGTTAACCATGACAGGAAGCTCACAGCAGCACCCAAACTAATCCCGGTGTCGAGGGTAAATGGCAGCCGGGGGCAACACTGCTCTGGGTGCCCCCTTGTGCCCCCCCTTGCCCAGTGGAGGTTGGGGAGTGGCCAGGAAGCTTCTGCTGTGGGTCCGCTTGGCGCTCCTCACCTCGAGGGGCAAATTGACGAGCGCCCAGTGGACCTGCGGCAGACTGCCGCCCCCACCTTTATTGGAGGCCATGCCTTTGAGCAGGCACAGGCTTGGAGGTGGGGGGGGGCAGCCCGGCAGTAGCCTGCTGCAGGCTCACTGGGTGCTTCTCAATTTGAGGGGCACCTGTTGGGCTCGCTGCAGGCTTCAGTGTGTGTGGGGGGGCAATTTTGTGCTCCCCACATGATCTGCTGTGTGGTGCACAGGGACAGGGGATACCCCCTTTTCCTCTGGCAGGTATGCCCCTGAAAACAAATCCAGTTCACCAAATAAGAGTCTGCTGTTCGTATGGAGAAGCGGGGAATCGAACCCAGTCCTCCACATTAGTGACCACCGTTCTTAACCACTACAACACGCTGGAAACGGCAATCAACTTATGGCCACCCTGTAGGGAAGTGGTGGCGAACCTATGGCACGGGTGCCAGAGGTGGCACTCAGAGCCTTCTCTGTGGGAACGTGCAAACAGAGTCGCCCCCCCCTCCCCCACACACACACATCTAGGCTGGCCTGGGCCACTGGGCTCGATTATTAGCATTAAACCTAAGACCTAGTTTTGGGGAAGCAGTGTAGGTAACCCTGTTAAGCGCTGTTAAACCCCACTGATTTTCATGCGAAGAACTAAAGCACGATCCTTTACCTGGAAGTAAGTTCGGTTGCTGGCAATGGGGCTTGCTTCTGAGTAAACCCTCCTAGGGTCATGATTCACCCGTTGGAAGAGTTGCACGGTTGCTTCAAGGCAAAACCACCAACTACCACCACGCTTACTCCCGAGTAAAGTACGCCTCAGAGCCAACCGTTTTTTCTAAACTAAAACCTCTGTATTCAGGTTAAATTGCCATGTTGGCACTTTGTGATAAATAAATGGGTTTTGGGTTGCAATTTGGGCACTCGGTCTCAAAAAGGTTTGCCACCATGGCTGTAGGGTGTTCAAAGTAAGAGGCATTCAAAGGTGTCTTGTCATACATAGCAACCAGAGTCATCCTTTGACCGACTCCCATCCAAATACTGCCCTGGGTCCACCCTGTTTAGCTTCAAAGATCTGATGAGATCATGCTAGTCTCTGTCATTCCACTCTGGGTGACAGACCGTATTCATGCTTACTCAGGTGTAAATCCACGGTTCCTTTATTTGATTCTCGTCTTTGCCATGAAACCTCACAGTGAGGTATCTTTAGGTAACCATTCCGTCTGAGCTTCATCTTCCCGCTCTAGGGTTGCCAACTTCCAGGTGATAGCCGGAGATCTCCTGGGATTAAAACTGAGCCTTTGAGAATTTATTACTAAGTACAGTCCCATTGCGTTTCTTAACTTGCCTATGTGCCCTCATTATATGTTTGTTATTACCTTTATATCCAGTTGAATATTACTTACCATATAAGCACAATATATCTTTATGAATAATCTTTATGCACGGTTTATGAATCATCTATTGAATTTATACTCAAACTATTTGCATATACCAATTAGCTCATTGCCTTGTATCACTATGTATACAATCCATGTCTCTTAGGCTTGGCTGGCCTAAACATTTTTTAGTATTGGTTTGACTGTATATATTTGCTGATCTAATTAAAACTGAGCTCCAGGTAACAGAAATCAGTTTGCCTGAAGAAAATGGATGCTCTTTTGTTGTTGTTGTTGTTGTTGTTGTTGTTGTTGTTGTTGTTTAAATAGAAATTTTTATTTTACCACTTAAAGAAATACCAAAAAGAAGAAAGAAGTTAAAGATAAGAAATAGGCAAACGTGACAGTCATAATTATCCTCACAACTGAATGTATATATATAATAAATACATGTATTGAATGAATTGGGACATTTTAATAACTTACCTTTGCAAGAAGACCAGGATTCAGTGTTTCCTAATGGAGGAATAATGAAATGGATTTGTCATATATACCGTGTTTCCCCGAATATAAGACAGTGTCTTATATTAATTTTTGCTCCCAAAGATGCGCTATGTCTTATTTTCAGGGGATGTCTTATATTTCTGTATTCTGTTCATCAGGCATGCTTCCAAACAAAAACTTTGCTACGTCTTACTTTTGGGGGATGCCTTATATTTCGCACTTCAGCAAAACCTCTACTATGTCTTATTTTCCGGGGATGTCTTATATTCGGGGAAACAGGGTAGTATTATTAGATGTCAATAAGTGATAATAAGATTTAATAGAACGTAGAAGGGATTTAATGTATTGTCGATTGATATCCCACCTTTCTCTCTTGTAAGAACACGCAAGGTGGTTTACAAGCTCCTTTCCCTTCCTCTCCCCACAACAGACACCTGTCAGGTGGGGCTGAGAGAGCTCTGTGAAAACTGTGACTAGCCCAAGGTCACCTAGCAGGAATATAGGACTGTACGGAAGGAGTTCACCAGATAAGCCTCTGCCACTTAGGCGGAGGAGTGGGGAATCAAACCCAGTTCTCCAGATTAGAATCCACCTGCTCTTAACCATTACACCACACTGGGTTGGGGGAAAATACCATGCCTACAATAATTTCAGTAAGATCTGCAGGATATCTCAAGGGCTTTGAGACCACAACAGCACCCATTTTGGCTTCTGACTCACATCAAAAGTGCTATAGAAAAAGATAAATGTGATCATACAACTTTCATTTGACCCAAAGATCCAACTTCAGGACCAAGGACAGCTTCTGCCTGTCTGAGTAGAGTAGACAATATTGATCTCCATGGATCAAGGGTATGATTCAGTGTAAGATAGCAGCAGTGGCGCAGAAGGTTAAGAGCTCGTGTATCTAATCTGGAGGAACCGGGTTTGATTCCCAGCTCTGCTGCCTGAGCTGTGGAGGCTTATCTGGGGAATTCAGGTTAGCCTGTACACTCCCACACACACCAGCTGGGTGACCTTGGGCTAGTCACAGCTTCTCGGAGCTCTCTCAGCCCCACCTACCTCACAGGGTGTTTGTTGTGAGGGGGGAAGGGCAAGGAGATTGTCAGCCCCTTTGAGTCTCCTGCAAGAGAGAAAGGGGGGATATAAATCCACCACCACCACCACCACCACCACCACCACCACCACCACCACCACCACCACCCCCACCCCCCCCCCCCCCACCCCCCCCCCCCCCCCCCCCCCCCCCCCCCCCCCCCCCACCCCCCCCCCCCCCCCCCCCACCCCCACCCCCCCCCCCACCACCCCCCCCCCCCCCCCCACCCCCCCCCCCCCCCCCCCCCCCCCACCCCCCCCCCCCCCCCCTCCCCCCCCCCACAACCCCCCCCCCACCCCACCACCCCCCCCCCCCCCCCCCCCCCCCCCCCCCCCCCCCCCCCCCCCCCCCCCCCCCCCCCCCCACCCCCCCCCCCCCCCACCCCCCCCCCCCCCCACCCCCCCCCCCCCCCACCCCCCCCCCCCCCCACCCCCCCCCCCCCCCACCCCCCCCCCCCCCCACCCCCCCCCCCCCCCACCCCCCCCCCCCCCCACCCCCCCCCCCCCCCACCCCCCCCCCCCCCCACCCCCCCCCCCCCCCACCCCCCCCCCCCCCCACCCCCCCCCCCCCCCACCCCCCCCCCCCCCCACCCCCCCCCCCCCCCACCCCCCCCCCCCCCCACCCCCCCCCCCCCCCACCCCCCCCCCCCCCCACCCCCCCCCCCCCCCACCCCCCCCCCCCCCCACCCCCCCCCCCCCCCACCCCCCCCCCCCCCCACCCCCCCCCCCCCCCACCCCCCCCCCCCCCCACCCCCCCCCCCCCCCACCCCCCCCCCCCCCCACCCCCCCCCCCCCCCACCCCCCCCCCCCCCCACCCCCCCCCCCCCCCACCCCCCCCCCCCCCCACCCCCCCCCCCCCCCACCCCCCCCCCCCCCCACCCCCCCCCCCCCCCACCCCCCCCCCCCCCCACCCCCCCCCCCCCCCACCCCCCCCCCCCCCCACCCCCCCCCCCCCCCACCCCCCCCCCCCCCCACCCCCCCCCCCCCCCACCCCCCCCCCCCCCCACCCCCCCCCCCCCCCACCCCCCCCCCCCCCCACCCCCCCCCCCCCCCACCCCCCCCCCCCCCCACCCCCCCCCCCCCCCACCCCCCCCCCCCCCCACCCCCCCCCCCCCCCACCCCCCCCCCCCCCCACCCCCCCCCCCCCCCACCCCCCCCCCCCCCCACCCCCCCCCCCCCCCACCCCCCCCCCCCCCCACCCCCCCCCCCCCCCACCCCCCCCCCCCCCCACCCCCCCCCCCCCCCACCCCCCCCCCCCCCCACCCCCCCCCCCCCCCACCCCCCCCCCCCCCCACCCCCCCCCCCCCCCACCCCCCCCCCCCCCCACCCCCCCCCCCCCCCACCCCCCCCCCCCCCCACCCCCCCCCCCCCCCACCCCCCCCCCCCCCCACCCCCCCCCCCCCCCACCCCCCCCCCCCCCCACCCCCCCCCCCCCCCACCCCCCCCCCCCCCCACCCCCCCCCCCCCCCACCCCCCCCCCCCCCCACCCCCCCCCCCCCCCACCCCCCCCCCCCCCCACCCCCCCCCCCCCCCACCCCCCCCCCCCCCCACCCCCCCCCCCCCCCACCCCCCCCCCCCCCCACCCCCCCCCCCCCCCACCCCCCCCCCCCCCCACCCCCCCCCCCCCCCACCCCCCCCCCCCCCCACCCCCCCCCCCCCCCACCCCCCCCCCCCCCCACCCCCCCCCCCCCCCACCCCCCCCCCCCCCCACCCCCCCCCCCCCCCACCCCCCCCCCCCCCCACCCCCCCCCCCCCCCACCCCCCCCCCCCCCCACCCCCCCCCCCCCCCACCCCCCCCCCCCCCCACCCCCCCCCCCCCCCACCCCCCCCCCCCCCCACCCCCCCCCCCCCCCACCCCCCCCCCCCCCCACCCCCCCCCCCCCCCACCCCCCCCCCCCCCCACCCCCCCCCCCCCCCACCCCCCCCCCCCCCCACCCCCCCCCCCCCCCACCCCCCCCCCCCCCCACCCCCCCCCCCCCCCACCCCCCCCCCCCCCCACCCCCCCCCCCCCCCACCCCCCCCCCCCCCCACCCCCCCCCCCCCCCACCCCCCCCCCCCCCCACCCCCCCCCCCCCCCACCCCCCCCCCCCCCCACCCCCCCCCCCCCCCACCCCCCCCCCCCCCCACCCCCCCCCCCCCCCACCCCCCCCCCCCCCCACCCCCCCCCCCCCCCACCCCCCCCCCCCCCCACCCCCCCCCCCCCCCACCCCCCCCCCCCCCCACCCCCCCCCCCCCCCACCCCCCCCCCCCCCCACCCCCCCCCCCCCCCACCCCCCCCCCCCCCCACCCCCCCCCCCCCCCACCCCCCCCCCCCCCCACCCCCCCCCCCCCCCACCCCCCCCCCCCCCCACCCCCCCCCCCCCCCACCCCCCCCCCCCCCCACCCCCCCCCCCCCCCACCCCCCCCCCCCCCCACCCCCCCCCCCCCCCACCCCCCCCCCCCCCCACCCCCCCCCCCCCCCACCCCCCCCCCCCCCCACCCCCCCCCCCCCCCACCCCCCCCCCCCCCCACCCCCCCCCCCCCCCACCCCCCCCCCCCCCCACCCCCCCCCCCCCCCACCCCCCCCCCCCCCCACCCCCCCCCCCCCCCACCCCCCCCCCCCCCCACCCCCCCCCCCCCCCACCCCCCCCCCCCCCCACCCCCCCCCCCCCCCACCCCCCCCCCCCCCCACCCCCCCCCCCCCCCACCCCCCCCCCCCCCCACCCCCCCCCCCCCCCACCCCCCCCCCCCCCCACCCCCCCCCCCCCCCACCCCCCCCCCCCCCCACCCCCCCCCCCCCCCACCCCCCCCCCCCCCCACCCCCCCCCCCCCCCACCCCCCCCCCCCCCCACCCCCCCCCCCCCCCACCCCCCCCCCCCCCCACCCCCCCCCCCCCCCACCCCCCCCCCCCCCCACCCCCCCCCCCCCCCACCCCCCCCCCCCCCCACCCCCCCCCCCCCCCACCCCCCCCCCCCCCCACCCCCCCCCCCCCCCACCCCCCCCCCCCCCCACCCCCCCCCCCCCCCACCCCCCCCCCCCCCCACCCCCCCCCCCCCCCACCCCCCCCCCCCCCCACCCCCCCCCCCCCCCACCCCCCCCCCCCCCCACCCCCCCCCCCCCCCACCCCCCCCCCCCCCCACCCCCCCCCCCCCCCACCCCCCCCCCCCCCCACCCCCCCCCCCCCCCACCCCCCCCCCCCCCCACCCCCCCCCCCCCCCACCCCCCCCCCCCCCCACCCCCCCCCCCCCCCACCCCCCCCCCCCCCCACCCCCCCCCCCCCCCACCCCCCCCCCCCCCCACCCCCCCCCCCCCCCACCCCCCCCCCCCCCCACCCCCCCCCCCCCCCACCCCCCCCCCCCCCCACCCCCCCCCCCCCCCACCCCCCCCCCCCCCCACCCCCCCCCCCCCCCACCCCCCCCCCCCCCCACCCCCCCCCCCCCCCACCCCCCCCCCCCCCCACCCCCCCCCCCCCCCACCCCCCCCCCCCCCCACCCCCCCCCCCCCCCACCCCCCCCCCCCCCCACCCCCCCCCCCCCCCACCCCCCCCCCCCCCCACCCCCCCCCCCCCCCACCCCCCCCCCCCCCCACCCCCCCCCCCCCCCACCCCCCCCCCCCCCCACCCCCCCCCCCCCCCACCCCCCCCCCCCCCCACCCCCCCCCCCCCCCACCCCCCCCCCCCCCCACCCCCCCCCCCCCCCACCCCCCCCCCCCCCCACCCCCCCCCCCCCCCACCCCCCCCCCCCCCCACCCCCCCCCCCCCCCACCCCCCCCCCCCCCCACCCCCCCCCCCCCCCACCCCCCCCCCCCCCCACCCCCCCCCCCCCCCACCCCCCCCCCCCCCCACCCCCCCCCCCCCCCACCCCCCCCCCCCCCCACCCCCCCCCCCCCCCACCCCCCCCCCCCCCCACCCCCCCCCCCCCCCACCCCCCCCCCCCCCCACCCCCCCCCCCCCCCACCCCCCCCCCCCCCCACCCCCCCCCCCCCCCACCCCCCCCCCCCCCCACCCCCCCCCCCCCCCACCCCCCCCCCCCCCCACCCCCCCCCCCCCCCACCCCCCCCCCCCCCCACCCCCCCCCCCCCCCACCCCCCCCCCCCCCCACCCCCCCCCCCCCCCACCCCCCCCCCCCCCCACCCCCCCCCCCCCCCACCCCCCCCCCCCCCCACCCCCCCCCCCCCCCACCCCCCCCCCCCCCCACCCCCCCCCCCCCCCACCCCCCCCCCCCCCCACCCCCCCCCCCCCCCACCCCCCCCCCCCCCCACCCCCCCCCCCCCCCACCCCCCCCCCCCCCCACCCCCCCCCCCCCCCACCCCCCCCCCCCCCCACCCCCCCCCCCCCCCACCCCCCCCCCCCCCCACCCCCCCCCCCCCCCACCCCCCCCCCCCCCCACCCCCCCCCCCCCCCACCCCCCCCCCCCCCCACCCCCCCCCCCCCCCACCCCCCCCCCCCCCCACCCCCCCCCCCCCCCACCCCCCCCCCCCCCCACCCCCCCCCCCCCCCACCCCCCCCCCCCCCCACCCCCCCCCCCCCCCACCCCCCCCCCCCCCCACCCCCCCCCCCCCCCACCCCCCCCCCCCCCCACCCCCCCCCCCCCCCACCCCCCCCCCCCCCCACCCCCCCCCCCCCCCACCCCCCCCCCCCCCCACCCCCCCCCCCCCCCACCCCCCCCCCCCCCCACCCCCCCCCCCCCCCACCCCCCCCCCCCCCCACCCCCCCCCCCCCCCACCCCCCCCCCCCCCCACCCCCCCCCCCCCCCACCCCCCCCCCCCCCCACCCCCCCCCCCCCCCACCCCCCCCCCCCCCCACCCCCCCCCCCCCCCACCCCCCCCCCCCCCCACCCCCCCCCCCCCCCACCCCCCCCCCCCCCCACCCCCCCCCCCCCCCACCCCCCCCCCCCCCCACCCCCCCCCCCCCCCACCCCCCCCCCCCCCCACCCCCCCCCCCCCCCACCCCCCCCCCCCCCCACCCCCCCCCCCCCCCACCCCCCCCCCCCCCCACCCCCCCCCCCCCCCACCCCCCCCCCCCCCCACCCCCCCCCCCCCCCACCCCCCCCCCCCCCCACCCCCCCCCCCCCCCACCCCCCCCCCCCCCCACCCCCCCCCCCCCCCACCCCCCCCCCCCCCCACCCCCCCCCCCCCCCACCCCCCCCCCCCCCCACCCCCCCCCCCCCCCACCCCCCCCCCCCCCCACCCCCCCCCCCCCCCACCCCCCCCCCCCCCCACCCCCCCCCCCCCCCACCCCCCCCCCCCCCCACCCCCCCCCCCCCCCACCCCCCCCCCCCCCCACCCCCCCCCCCCCCCACCCCCCCCCCCCCCCACCCCCCCCCCCCCCCACCCCCCCCCCCCCCCACCCCCCCCCCCCCCCACCCCCCCCCCCCCCCACCCCCCCCCCCCCCCACCCCCCCCCCCCCCCACCCCCCCCCCCCCCCACCCCCCCCCCCCCCCACCCCCCCCCCCCCCCACCCCCCCCCCCCCCCACCCCCCCCCCCCCCCACCCCCCCCCCCCCCCACCCCCCCCCCCCCCCACCCCCCCCCCCCCCCACCCCCCCCCCCCCCCACCCCCCCCCCCCCCCACCCCCCCCCCCCCCCACCCCCCCCCCCCCCCACCCCCCCCCCCCCCCACCCCCCCCCCCCCCCACCCCCCCCCCCCCCCACCCCCCCCCCCCCCCACCCCCCCCCCCCCCCACCCCCCCCCCCCCCCACCCCCCCCCCCCCCCACCCCCCCCCCCCCCCACCCCCCCCCCCCCCCACCCCCCCCCCCCCCCACCCCCCCCCCCCCCCACCCCCCCCCCCCCCCACCCCCCCCCCCCCCCACCCCCCCCCCCCCCCACCCCCCCCCCCCCCCACCCCCCCCCCCCCCCACCCCCCCCCCCCCCCACCCCCCCCCCCCCCCACCCCCCCCCCCCCCCACCCCCCCCCCCCCCCACCCCCCCCCCCCCCCACCCCCCCCCCCCCCCACCCCCCCCCCCCCCCACCCCCCCCCCCCCCCACCCCCCCCCCCCCCCACCCCCCCCCCCCCCCACCCCCCCCCCCCCCCACCCCCCCCCCCCCCCACCCCCCCCCCCCCCCACCCCCCCCCCCCCCCACCCCCCCCCCCCCCCACCCCCCCCCCCCCCCACCCCCCCCCCCCCCCACCCCCCCCCCCCCCCACCCCCCCCCCCCCCCACCCCCCCCCCCCCCCACCCCCCCCCCCCCCCACCCCCCCCCCCCCCCACCCCCCCCCCCCCCCACCCCCCCCCCCCCCCACCCCCCCCCCCCCCCACCCCCCCCCCCCCCCACCCCCCCCCCCCCCCACCCCCCCCCCCCCCCACCCCCCCCCCCCCCCACCCCCCCCCCCCCCCACCCCCCCCCCCCCCCACCCCCCCCCCCCCCCACCCCCCCCCCCCCCCACCCCCCCCCCCCCCCACCCCCCCCCCCCCCCACCCCCCCCCCCCCCCACCCCCCCCCCCCCCCACCCCCCCCCCCCCCCACCCCCCCCCCCCCCCACCCCCCCCCCCCCCCACCCCCCCCCCCCCCCACCCCCCCCCCCCCCCACCCCCCCCCCCCCCCACCCCCCCCCCCCCCCACCCCCCCCCCCCCCCACCCCCCCCCCCCCCCACCCCCCCCCCCCCCCACCCCCCCCCCCCCCCACCCCCCCCCCCCCCCACCCCCCCCCCCCCCCACCCCCCCCCCCCCCCACCCCCCCCCCCCCCCACCCCCCCCCCCCCCCACCCCCCCCCCCCCCCACCCCCCCCCCCCCCCACCCCCCCCCCCCCCCACCCCCCCCCCCCCCCACCCCCCCCCCCCCCCACCCCCCCCCCCCCCCACCCCCCCCCCCCCCCACCCCCCCCCCCCCCCACCCCCCCCCCCCCCCACCCCCCCCCCCCCCCACCCCCCCCCCCCCCCACCCCCCCCCCCCCCCACCCCCCCCCCCCCCCACCCCCCCCCCCCCCCACCCCCCCCCCCCCCCACCCCCCCCCCCCCCCACCCCCCCCCCCCCCCACCCCCCCCCCCCCCCACCCCCCCCCCCCCCCACCCCCCCCCCCCCCCACCCCCCCCCCCCCCCACCCCCCCCCCCCCCCACCCCCCCCCCCCCCCACCCCCCCCCCCCCCCACCCCCCCCCCCCCCCACCCCCCCCCCCCCCCACCCCCCCCCCCCCCCACCCCCCCCCCCCCCCACCCCCCCCCCCCCCCACCCCCCCCCCCCCCCACCCCCCCCCCCCCCCACCCCCCCCCCCCCCCACCCCCCCCCCCCCCCACCCCCCCCCCCCCCCACCCCCCCCCCCCCCCACCCCCCCCCCCCCCCACCCCCCCCCCCCCCCACCCCCCCCCCCCCCCACCCCCCCCCCCCCCCACCCCCCCCCCCCCCCACCCCCCCCCCCCCCCACCCCCCCCCCCCCCCACCCCCCCCCCCCCCCACCCCCCCCCCCCCCCACCCCCCCCCCCCCCCACCCCCCCCCCCCCCCACCCCCCCCCCCCCCCACCCCCCCCCCCCCCCACCCCCCCCCCCCCCCACCCCCCCCCCCCCCCACCCCCCCCCCCCCCCACCCCCCCCCCCCCCCACCCCCCCCCCCCCCCACCCCCCCCCCCCCCCACCCCCCCCCCCCCCCACCCCCCCCCCCCCCCACCCCCCCCCCCCCCCACCCCCCCCCCCCCCCACCCCCCCCCCCCCCCACCCCCCCCCCCCCCCACCCCCCCCCCCCCCCACCCCCCCCCCCCCCCACCCCCCCCCCCCCCCACCCCCCCCCCCCCCCACCCCCCCCCCCCCCCACCCCCCCCCCCCCCCACCCCCCCCCCCCCCCACCCCCCCCCCCCCCCACCCCCCCCCCCCCCCACCCCCCCCCCCCCCCACCCCCCCCCCCCCCCACCCCCCCCCCCCCCCACCCCCCCCCCCCCCCACCCCCCCCCCCCCCCACCCCCCCCCCCCCCCACCCCCCCCCCCCCCCACCCCCCCCCCCCCCCACCCCCCCCCCCCCCCACCCCCCCCCCCCCCCACCCCCCCCCCCCCCCACCCCCCCCCCCCCCCACCCCCCCCCCCCCCCACCCCCCCCCCCCCCCACCCCCCCCCCCCCCCACCCCCCCCCCCCCCCACCCCCCCCCCCCCCCACCCCCCCCCCCCCCCACCCCCCCCCCCCCCCACCCCCCCCCCCCCCCACCCCCCCCCCCCCCCACCCCCCCCCCCCCCCACCCCCCCCCCCCCCCACCCCCCCCCCCCCCCACCCCCCCCCCCCCCCACCCCCCCCCCCCCCCACCCCCCCCCCCCCCCACCCCCCCCCCCCCCCACCCCCCCCCCCCCCCACCCCCCCCCCCCCCCACCCCCCCCCCCCCCCACCCCCCCCCCCCCCCACCCCCCCCCCCCCCCACCCCCCCCCCCCCCCACCCCCCCCCCCCCCCACCCCCCCCCCCCCCCACCCCCCCCCCCCCCCACCCCCCCCCCCCCCCACCCCCCCCCCCCCCCACCCCCCCCCCCCCCCACCCCCCCCCCCCCCCACCCCCCCCCCCCCCCACCCCCCCCCCCCCCCACCCCCCCCCCCCCCCACCCCCCCCCCCCCCCACCCCCCCCCCCCCCCACCCCCCCCCCCCCCCACCCCCCCCCCCCCCCACCCCCCCCCCCCCCCACCCCCCCCCCCCCCCACCCCCCCCCCCCCCCACCCCCCCCCCCCCCCACCCCCCCCCCCCCCCACCCCCCCCCCCCCCCACCCCCCCCCCCCCCCACCCCCCCCCCCCCCCACCCCCCCCCCCCCCCACCCCCCCCCCCCCCCACCCCCCCCCCCCCCCACCCCCCCCCCCCCCCACCCCCCCCCCCCCCCACCCCCCCCCCCCCCCACCCCCCCCCCCCCCCACCCCCCCCCCCCCCCACCCCCCCCCCCCCCCACCCCCCCCCCCCCCCACCCCCCCCCCCCCCCACCCCCCCCCCCCCCCACCCCCCCCCCCCCCCACCCCCCCCCCCCCCCACCCCCCCCCCCCCCCACCCCCCCCCCCCCCCACCCCCCCCCCCCCCCACCCCCCCCCCCCCCCACCCCCCCCCCCCCCCACCCCCCCCCCCCCCCACCCCCCCCCCCCCCCACCCCCCCCCCCCCCCACCCCCCCCCCCCCCCACCCCCCCCCCCCCCCACCCCCCCCCCCCCCCACCCCCCCCCCCCCCCACCCCCCCCCCCCCCCACCCCCCCCCCCCCCCACCCCCCCCCCCCCCCACCCCCCCCCCCCCCCACCCCCCCCCCCCCCCACCCCCCCCCCCCCCCACCCCCCCCCCCCCCCACCCCCCCCCCCCCCCACCCCCCCCCCCCCCCACCCCCCCCCCCCCCCACCCCCCCCCCCCCCCACCCCCCCCCCCCCCCACCCCCCCCCCCCCCCACCCCCCCCCCCCCCCACCCCCCCCCCCCCCCACCCCCCCCCCCCCCCACCCCCCCCCCCCCCCACCCCCCCCCCCCCCCACCCCCCCCCCCCCCCACCCCCCCCCCCCCCCACCCCCCCCCCCCCCCACCCCCCCCCCCCCCCACCCCCCCCCCCCCCCACCCCCCCCCCCCCCCACCCCCCCCCCCCCCCACCCCCCCCCCCCCCCACCCCCCCCCCCCCCCACCCCCCCCCCCCCCCACCCCCCCCCCCCCCCACCCCCCCCCCCCCCCACCCCCCCCCCCCCCCACCCCCCCCCCCCCCCACCCCCCCCCCCCCCCACCCCCCCCCCCCCCCACCCCCCCCCCCCCCCACCCCCCCCCCCCCCCACCCCCCCCCCCCCCCACCCCCCCCCCCCCCCACCCCCCCCCCCCCCCACCCCCCCCCCCCCCCACCCCCCCCCCCCCCCACCCCCCCCCCCCCCCACCCCCCCCCCCCCCCACCCCCCCCCCCCCCCACCCCCCCCCCCCCCCACCCCCCCCCCCCCCCACCCCCCCCCCCCCCCACCCCCCCCCCCCCCCACCCCCCCCCCCCCCCACCCCCCCCCCCCCCCACCCCCCCCCCCCCCCACCCCCCCCCCCCCCCACCCCCCCCCCCCCCCACCCCCCCCCCCCCCCACCCCCCCCCCCCCCCACCCCCCCCCCCCCCCACCCCCCCCCCCCCCCACCCCCCCCCCCCCCCACCCCCCCCCCCCCCCACCCCCCCCCCCCCCCACCCCCCCCCCCCCCCACCCCCCCCCCCCCCCACCCCCCCCCCCCCCCACCCCCCCCCCCCCCCACCCCCCCCCCCCCCCACCCCCCCCCCCCCCCACCCCCCCCCCCCCCCACCCCCCCCCCCCCCCACCCCCCCCCCCCCCCACCCCCCCCCCCCCCCACCCCCCCCCCCCCCCACCCCCCCCCCCCCCCACCCCCCCCCCCCCCCACCCCCCCCCCCCCCCACCCCCCCCCCCCCCCACCCCCCCCCCCCCCCACCCCCCCCCCCCCCCACCCCCCCCCCCCCCCACCCCCCCCCCCCCCCACCCCCCCCCCCCCCCACCCCCCCCCCCCCCCACCCCCCCCCCCCCCCACCCCCCCCCCCCCCCACCCCCCCCCCCCCCCACCCCCCCCCCCCCCCACCCCCCCCCCCCCCCACCCCCCCCCCCCCCCACCCCCCCCCCCCCCCACCCCCCCCCCCCCCCACCCCCCCCCCCCCCCACCCCCCCCCCCCCCCACCCCCCCCCCCCCCCACCCCCCCCCCCCCCCACCCCCCCCCCCCCCCACCCCCCCCCCCCCCCACCCCCCCCCCCCCCCACCCCCCCCCCCCCCCACCCCCCCCCCCCCCCACCCCCCCCCCCCCCCACCCCCCCCCCCCCCCACCCCCCCCCCCCCCCACCCCCCCCCCCCCCCACCCCCCCCCCCCCCCACCCCCCCCCCCCCCCACCCCCCCCCCCCCCCACCCCCCCCCCCCCCCACCCCCCCCCCCCCCCACCCCCCCCCCCCCCCACCCCCCCCCCCCCCCACCCCCCCCCCCCCCCACCCCCCCCCCCCCCCACCCCCCCCCCCCCCCACCCCCCCCCCCCCCCACCCCCCCCCCCCCCCACCCCCCCCCCCCCCCACCCCCCCCCCCCCCCACCCCCCCCCCCCCCCACCCCCCCCCCCCCCCACCCCCCCCCCCCCCCACCCCCCCCCCCCCCCACCCCCCCCCCCCCCCACCCCCCCCCCCCCCCACCCCCCCCCCCCCCCACCCCCCCCCCCCCCCACCCCCCCCCCCCCCCACCCCCCCCCCCCCCCACCCCCCCCCCCCCCCACCCCCCCCCCCCCCCACCCCCCCCCCCCCCCACCCCCCCCCCCCCCCACCCCCCCCCCCCCCCACCCCCCCCCCCCCCCACCCCCCCCCCCCCCCACCCCCCCCCCCCCCCACCCCCCCCCCCCCCCACCCCCCCCCCCCCCCACCCCCCCCCCCCCCCACCCCCCCCCCCCCCCACCCCCCCCCCCCCCCACCCCCCCCCCCCCCCACCCCCCCCCCCCCCCACCCCCCCCCCCCCCCACCCCCCCCCCCCCCCACCCCCCCCCCCCCCCACCCCCCCCCCCCCCCACCCCCCCCCCCCCCCACCCCCCCCCCCCCCCACCCCCCCCCCCCCCCACCCCCCCCCCCCCCCACCCCCCCCCCCCCCCACCCCCCCCCCCCCCCACCCCCCCCCCCCCCCACCCCCCCCCCCCCCCACCCCCCCCCCCCCCCACCCCCCCCCCCCCCCACCCCCCCCCCCCCCCACCCCCCCCCCCCCCCACCCCCCCCCCCCCCCACCCCCCCCCCCCCCCACCCCCCCCCCCCCCCACCCCCCCCCCCCCCCACCCCCCCCCCCCCCCACCCCCCCCCCCCCCCACCCCCCCCCCCCCCCACCCCCCCCCCCCCCCACCCCCCCCCCCCCCCACCCCCCCCCCCCCCCACCCCCCCCCCCCCCCACCCCCCCCCCCCCCCACCCCCCCCCCCCCCCACCCCCCCCCCCCCCCACCCCCCCCCCCCCCCACCCCCCCCCCCCCCCACCCCCCCCCCCCCCCACCCCCCCCCCCCCCCACCCCCCCCCCCCCCCACCCCCCCCCCCCCCCACCCCCCCCCCCCCCCACCCCCCCCCCCCCCCACCCCCCCCCCCCCCCACCCCCCCCCCCCCCCACCCCCCCCCCCCCCCACCCCCCCCCCCCCCCACCCCCCCCCCCCCCCACCCCCCCCCCCCCCCACCCCCCCCCCCCCCCACCCCCCCCCCCCCCCACCCCCCCCCCCCCCCACCCCCCCCCCCCCCCACCCCCCCCCCCCCCCACCCCCCCCCCCCCCCACCCCCCCCCCCCCCCACCCCCCCCCCCCCCCACCCCCCCCCCCCCCCACCCCCCCCCCCCCCCACCCCCCCCCCCCCCCACCCCCCCCCCCCCCCACCCCCCCCCCCCCCCACCCCCCCCCCCCCCCACCCCCCCCCCCCCCCACCCCCCCCCCCCCCCACCCCCCCCCCCCCCCACCCCCCCCCCCCCCCACCCCCCCCCCCCCCCACCCCCCCCCCCCCCCACCCCCCCCCCCCCCCACCCCCCCCCCCCCCCACCCCCCCCCCCCCCCACCCCCCCCCCCCCCCACCCCCCCCCCCCCCCACCCCCCCCCCCCCCCACCCCCCCCCCCCCCCACCCCCCCCCCCCCCCACCCCCCCCCCCCCCCACCCCCCCCCCCCCCCACCCCCCCCCCCCCCCACCCCCCCCCCCCCCCACCCCCCCCCCCCCCCACCCCCCCCCCCCCCCACCCCCCCCCCCCCCCACCCCCCCCCCCCCCCACCCCCCCCCCCCCCCACCCCCCCCCCCCCCCACCCCCCCCCCCCCCCACCCCCCCCCCCCCCCACCCCCCCCCCCCCCCACCCCCCCCCCCCCCCACCCCCCCCCCCCCCCACCCCCCCCCCCCCCCACCCCCCCCCCCCCCCACCCCCCCCCCCCCCCACCCCCCCCCCCCCCCACCCCCCCCCCCCCCCACCCCCCCCCCCCCCCACCCCCCCCCCCCCCCACCCCCCCCCCCCCCCACCCCCCCCCCCCCCCACCCCCCCCCCCCCCCACCCCCCCCCCCCCCCACCCCCCCCCCCCCCCACCCCCCCCCCCCCCCACCCCCCCCCCCCCCCACCCCCCCCCCCCCCCACCCCCCCCCCCCCCCACCCCCCCCCCCCCCCACCCCCCCCCCCCCCCACCCCCCCCCCCCCCCACCCCCCCCCCCCCCCACCCCCCCCCCCCCCCACCCCCCCCCCCCCCCACCCCCCCCCCCCCCCACCCCCCCCCCCCCCCACCCCCCCCCCCCCCCACCCCCCCCCCCCCCCACCCCCCCCCCCCCCCACCCCCCCCCCCCCCCACCCCCCCCCCCCCCCACCCCCCCCCCCCCCCACCCCCCCCCCCCCCCACCCCCCCCCCCCCCCACCCCCCCCCCCCCCCACCCCCCCCCCCCCCCACCCCCCCCCCCCCCCACCCCCCCCCCCCCCCACCCCCCCCCCCCCCCACCCCCCCCCCCCCCCACCCCCCCCCCCCCCCACCCCCCCCCCCCCCCACCCCCCCCCCCCCCCACCCCCCCCCCCCCCCACCCCCCCCCCCCCCCACCCCCCCCCCCCCCCACCCCCCCCCCCCCCCACCCCCCCCCCCCCCCACCCCCCCCCCCCCCCACCCCCCCCCCCCCCCACCCCCCCCCCCCCCCACCCCCCCCCCCCCCCACCCCCCCCCCCCCCCACCCCCCCCCCCCCCCACCCCCCCCCCCCCCCACCCCCCCCCCCCCCCACCCCCCCCCCCCCCCACCCCCCCCCCCCCCCACCCCCCCCCCCCCCCACCCCCCCCCCCCCCCACCCCCCCCCCCCCCCACCCCCCCCCCCCCCCACCCCCCCCCCCCCCCACCCCCCCCCCCCCCCACCCCCCCCCCCCCCCACCCCCCCCCCCCCCCACCCCCCCCCCCCCCCACCCCCCCCCCCCCCCACCCCCCCCCCCCCCCACCCCCCCCCCCCCCCACCCCCCCCCCCCCCCACCCCCCCCCCCCCCCACCCCCCCCCCCCCCCACCCCCCCCCCCCCCCACCCCCCCCCCCCCCCACCCCCCCCCCCCCCCACCCCCCCCCCCCCCCACCCCCCCCCCCCCCCACCCCCCCCCCCCCCCACCCCCCCCCCCCCCCACCCCCCCCCCCCCCCACCCCCCCCCCCCCCCACCCCCCCCCCCCCCCACCCCCCCCCCCCCCCACCCCCCCCCCCCCCCACCCCCCCCCCCCCCCACCCCCCCCCCCCCCCACCCCCCCCCCCCCCCACCCCCCCCCCCCCCCACCCCCCCCCCCCCCCACCCCCCCCCCCCCCCACCCCCCCCCCCCCCCACCCCCCCCCCCCCCCACCCCCCCCCCCCCCCACCCCCCCCCCCCCCCACCCCCCCCCCCCCCCACCCCCCCCCCCCCCCACCCCCCCCCCCCCCCACCCCCCCCCCCCCCCACCCCCCCCCCCCCCCACCCCCCCCCCCCCCCACCCCCCCCCCCCCCCACCCCCCCCCCCCCCCACCCCCCCCCCCCCCCACCCCCCCCCCCCCCCACCCCCCCCCCCCCCCACCCCCCCCCCCCCCCACCCCCCCCCCCCCCCACCCCCCCCCCCCCCCACCCCCCCCCCCCCCCACCCCCCCCCCCCCCCACCCCCCCCCCCCCCCACCCCCCCCCCCCCCCACCCCCCCCCCCCCCCACCCCCCCCCCCCCCCACCCCCCCCCCCCCCCACCCCCCCCCCCCCCCACCCCCCCCCCCCCCCACCCCCCCCCCCCCCCACCCCCCCCCCCCCCCACCCCCCCCCCCCCCCACCCCCCCCCCCCCCCACCCCCCCCCCCCCCCACCCCCCCCCCCCCCCACCCCCCCCCCCCCCCACCCCCCCCCCCCCCCACCCCCCCCCCCCCCCACCCCCCCCCCCCCCCACCCCCCCCCCCCCCCACCCCCCCCCCCCCCCACCCCCCCCCCCCCCCACCCCCCCCCCCCCCCACCCCCCCCCCCCCCCACCCCCCCCCCCCCCCACCCCCCCCCCCCCCCACCCCCCCCCCCCCCCACCCCCCCCCCCCCCCACCCCCCCCCCCCCCCACCCCCCCCCCCCCCCACCCCCCCCCCCCCCCACCCCCCCCCCCCCCCACCCCCCCCCCCCCCCACCCCCCCCCCCCCCCACCCCCCCCCCCCCCCACCCCCCCCCCCCCCCACCCCCCCCCCCCCCCACCCCCCCCCCCCCCCACCCCCCCCCCCCCCCACCCCCCCCCCCCCCCACCCCCCCCCCCCCCCACCCCCCCCCCCCCCCACCCCCCCCCCCCCCCACCCCCCCCCCCCCCCACCCCCCCCCCCCCCCACCCCCCCCCCCCCCCACCCCCCCCCCCCCCCACCCCCCCCCCCCCCCACCCCCCCCCCCCCCCACCCCCCCCCCCCCCCACCCCCCCCCCCCCCCACCCCCCCCCCCCCCCACCCCCCCCCCCCCCCACCCCCCCCCCCCCCCACCCCCCCCCCCCCCCACCCCCCCCCCCCCCCACCCCCCCCCCCCCCCACCCCCCCCCCCCCCCACCCCCCCCCCCCCCCACCCCCCCCCCCCCCCACCCCCCCCCCCCCCCACCCCCCCCCCCCCCCACCCCCCCCCCCCCCCACCCCCCCCCCCCCCCACCCCCCCCCCCCCCCACCCCCCCCCCCCCCCACCCCCCCCCCCCCCCACCCCCCCCCCCCCCCACCCCCCCCCCCCCCCACCCCCCCCCCCCCCCACCCCCCCCCCCCCCCACCCCCCCCCCCCCCCACCCCCCCCCCCCCCCACCCCCCCCCCCCCCCACCCCCCCCCCCCCCCACCCCCCCCCCCCCCCACCCCCCCCCCCCCCCACCCCCCCCCCCCCCCACCCCCCCCCCCCCCCACCCCCCCCCCCCCCCACCCCCCCCCCCCCCCACCCCCCCCCCCCCCCACCCCCCCCCCCCCCCACCCCCCCCCCCCCCCACCCCCCCCCCCCCCCACCCCCCCCCCCCCCCACCCCCCCCCCCCCCCACCCCCCCCCCCCCCCACCCCCCCCCCCCCCCACCCCCCCCCCCCCCCACCCCCCCCCCCCCCCACCCCCCCCCCCCCCCACCCCCCCCCCCCCCCACCCCCCCCCCCCCCCACCCCCCCCCCCCCCCACCCCCCCCCCCCCCCACCCCCCCCCCCCCCCACCCCCCCCCCCCCCCACCCCCCCCCCCCCCCACCCCCCCCCCCCCCCACCCCCCCCCCCCCCCACCCCCCCCCCCCCCCACCCCCCCCCCCCCCCACCCCCCCCCCCCCCCACCCCCCCCCCCCCCCACCCCCCCCCCCCCCCACCCCCCCCCCCCCCCACCCCCCCCCCCCCCCACCCCCCCCCCCCCCCACCCCCCCCCCCCCCCACCCCCCCCCCCCCCCACCCCCCCCCCCCCCCACCCCCCCCCCCCCCCACCCCCCCCCCCCCCCACCCCCCCCCCCCCCCACCCCCCCCCCCCCCCACCCCCCCCCCCCCCCACCCCCCCCCCCCCCCACCCCCCCCCCCCCCCACCCCCCCCCCCCCCCACCCCCCCCCCCCCCCACCCCCCCCCCCCCCCACCCCCCCCCCCCCCCACCCCCCCCCCCCCCCACCCCCCCCCCCCCCCACCCCCCCCCCCCCCCACCCCCCCCCCCCCCCACCCCCCCCCCCCCCCACCCCCCCCCCCCCCCACCCCCCCCCCCCCCCACCCCCCCCCCCCCCCACCCCCCCCCCCCCCCACCCCCCCCCCCCCCCACCCCCCCCCCCCCCCACCCCCCCCCCCCCCCACCCCCCCCCCCCCCCACCCCCCCCCCCCCCCACCCCCCCCCCCCCCCACCCCCCCCCCCCCCCACCCCCCCCCCCCCCCACCCCCCCCCCCCCCCACCCCCCCCCCCCCCCACCCCCCCCCCCCCCCACCCCCCCCCCCCCCCACCCCCCCCCCCCCCCACCCCCCCCCCCCCCCACCCCCCCCCCCCCCCACCCCCCCCCCCCCCCACCCCCCCCCCCCCCCACCCCCCCCCCCCCCCACCCCCCCCCCCCCCCACCCCCCCCCCCCCCCACCCCCCCCCCCCCCCACCCCCCCCCCCCCCCACCCCCCCCCCCCCCCACCCCCCCCCCCCCCCACCCCCCCCCCCCCCCACCCCCCCCCCCCCCCACCCCCCCCCCCCCCCACCCCCCCCCCCCCCCACCCCCCCCCCCCCCCACCCCCCCCCCCCCCCACCCCCCCCCCCCCCCACCCCCCCCCCCCCCCACCCCCCCCCCCCCCCACCCCCCCCCCCCCCCACCCCCCCCCCCCCCCACCCCCCCCCCCCCCCACCCCCCCCCCCCCCCACCCCCCCCCCCCCCCACCCCCCCCCCCCCCCACCCCCCCCCCCCCCCACCCCCCCCCCCCCCCACCCCCCCCCCCCCCCACCCCCCCCCCCCCCCACCCCCCCCCCCCCCCACCCCCCCCCCCCCCCACCCCCCCCCCCCCCCACCCCCCCCCCCCCCCACCCCCCCCCCCCCCCACCCCCCCCCCCCCCCACCCCCCCCCCCCCCCACCCCCCCCCCCCCCCACCCCCCCCCCCCCCCACCCCCCCCCCCCCCCACCCCCCCCCCCCCCCACCCCCCCCCCCCCCCACCCCCCCCCCCCCCCACCCCCCCCCCCCCCCACCCCCCCCCCCCCCCACCCCCCCCCCCCCCCACCCCCCCCCCCCCCCACCCCCCCCCCCCCCCACCCCCCCCCCCCCCCACCCCCCCCCCCCCCCACCCCCCCCCCCCCCCACCCCCCCCCCCCCCCACCCCCCCCCCCCCCCACCCCCCCCCCCCCCCACCCCCCCCCCCCCCCACCCCCCCCCCCCCCCACCCCCCCCCCCCCCCACCCCCCCCCCCCCCCACCCCCCCCCCCCCCCACCCCCCCCCCCCCCCACCCCCCCCCCCCCCCACCCCCCCCCCCCCCCACCCCCCCCCCCCCCCACCCCCCCCCCCCCCCACCCCCCCCCCCCCCCACCCCCCCCCCCCCCCACCCCCCCCCCCCCCCACCCCCCCCCCCCCCCACCCCCCCCCCCCCCCACCCCCCCCCCCCCCCACCCCCCCCCCCCCCCACCCCCCCCCCCCCCCACCCCCCCCCCCCCCCACCCCCCCCCCCCCCCACCCCCCCCCCCCCCCACCCCCCCCCCCCCCCACCCCCCCCCCCCCCCACCCCCCCCCCCCCCCACCCCCCCCCCCCCCCACCCCCCCCCCCCCCCACCCCCCCCCCCCCCCACCCCCCCCCCCCCCCACCCCCCCCCCCCCCCACCCCCCCCCCCCCCCACCCCCCCCCCCCCCCACCCCCCCCCCCCCCCACCCCCCCCCCCCCCCACCCCCCCCCCCCCCCACCCCCCCCCCCCCCCACCCCCCCCCCCCCCCACCCCCCCCCCCCCCCACCCCCCCCCCCCCCCACCCCCCCCCCCCCCCACCCCCCCCCCCCCCCACCCCCCCCCCCCCCCACCCCCCCCCCCCCCCACCCCCCCCCCCCCCCACCCCCCCCCCCCCCCACCCCCCCCCCCCCCCACCCCCCCCCCCCCCCACCCCCCCCCCCCCCCACCCCCCCCCCCCCCCACCCCCCCCCCCCCCCACCCCCCCCCCCCCCCACCCCCCCCCCCCCCCACCCCCCCCCCCCCCCACCCCCCCCCCCCCCCACCCCCCCCCCCCCCCACCCCCCCCCCCCCCCACCCCCCCCCCCCCCCACCCCCCCCCCCCCCCACCCCCCCCCCCCCCCACCCCCCCCCCCCCCCACCCCCCCCCCCCCCCACCCCCCCCCCCCCCCACCCCCCCCCCCCCCCACCCCCCCCCCCCCCCACCCCCCCCCCCCCCCACCCCCCCCCCCCCCCACCCCCCCCCCCCCCCACCCCCCCCCCCCCCCACCCCCCCCCCCCCCCACCCCCCCCCCCCCCCACCCCCCCCCCCCCCCACCCCCCCCCCCCCCCACCCCCCCCCCCCCCCACCCCCCCCCCCCCCCACCCCCCCCCCCCCCCACCCCCCCCCCCCCCCACCCCCCCCCCCCCCCACCCCCCCCCCCCCCCACCCCCCCCCCCCCCCACCCCCCCCCCCCCCCACCCCCCCCCCCCCCCACCCCCCCCCCCCCCCACCCCCCCCCCCCCCCACCCCCCCCCCCCCCCACCCCCCCCCCCCCCCACCCCCCCCCCCCCCCACCCCCCCCCCCCCCCACCCCCCCCCCCCCCCACCCCCCCCCCCCCCCACCCCCCCCCCCCCCCACCCCCCCCCCCCCCCACCCCCCCCCCCCCCCACCCCCCCCCCCCCCCACCCCCCCCCCCCCCCACCCCCCCCCCCCCCCACCCCCCCCCCCCCCCACCCCCCCCCCCCCCCACCCCCCCCCCCCCCCACCCCCCCCCCCCCCCACCCCCCCCCCCCCCCACCCCCCCCCCCCCCCACCCCCCCCCCCCCCCACCCCCCCCCCCCCCCACCCCCCCCCCCCCCCACCCCCCCCCCCCCCCACCCCCCCCCCCCCCCACCCCCCCCCCCCCCCACCCCCCCCCCCCCCCACCCCCCCCCCCCCCCACCCCCCCCCCCCCCCACCCCCCCCCCCCCCCACCCCCCCCCCCCCCCACCCCCCCCCCCCCCCACCCCCCCCCCCCCCCACCCCCCCCCCCCCCCACCCCCCCCCCCCCCCACCCCCCCCCCCCCCCACCCCCCCCCCCCCCCACCCCCCCCCCCCCCCACCCCCCCCCCCCCCCACCCCCCCCCCCCCCCACCCCCCCCCCCCCCCACCCCCCCCCCCCCCCACCCCCCCCCCCCCCCACCCCCCCCCCCCCCCACCCCCCCCCCCCCCCACCCCCCCCCCCCCCCACCCCCCCCCCCCCCCACCCCCCCCCCCCCCCACCCCCCCCCCCCCCCACCCCCCCCCCCCCCCACCCCCCCCCCCCCCCACCCCCCCCCCCCCCCACCCCCCCCCCCCCCCACCCCCCCCCCCCCCCACCCCCCCCCCCCCCCACCCCCCCCCCCCCCCACCCCCCCCCCCCCCCACCCCCCCCCCCCCCCACCCCCCCCCCCCCCCACCCCCCCCCCCCCCCACCCCCCCCCCCCCCCACCCCCCCCCCCCCCCACCCCCCCCCCCCCCCACCCCCCCCCCCCCCCACCCCCCCCCCCCCCCACCCCCCCCCCCCCCCACCCCCCCCCCCCCCCACCCCCCCCCCCCCCCACCCCCCCCCCCCCCCACCCCCCCCCCCCCCCACCCCCCCCCCCCCCCACCCCCCCCCCCCCCCACCCCCCCCCCCCCCCACCCCCCCCCCCCCCCACCCCCCCCCCCCCCCACCCCCCCCCCCCCCCACCCCCCCCCCCCCCCACCCCCCCCCCCCCCCACCCCCCCCCCCCCCCACCCCCCCCCCCCCCCACCCCCCCCCCCCCCCACCCCCCCCCCCCCCCACCCCCCCCCCCCCCCACCCCCCCCCCCCCCCACCCCCCCCCCCCCCCACCCCCCCCCCCCCCCACCCCCCCCCCCCCCCACCCCCCCCCCCCCCCACCCCCCCCCCCCCCCACCCCCCCCCCCCCCCACCCCCCCCCCCCCCCACCCCCCCCCCCCCCCACCCCCCCCCCCCCCCACCCCCCCCCCCCCCCACCCCCCCCCCCCCCCACCCCCCCCCCCCCCCACCCCCCCCCCCCCCCACCCCCCCCCCCCCCCACCCCCCCCCCCCCCCACCCCCCCCCCCCCCCACCCCCCCCCCCCCCCACCCCCCCCCCCCCCCACCCCCCCCCCCCCCCACCCCCCCCCCCCCCCACCCCCCCCCCCCCCCACCCCCCCCCCCCCCCACCCCCCCCCCCCCCCACCCCCCCCCCCCCCCACCCCCCCCCCCCCCCACCCCCCCCCCCCCCCACCCCCCCCCCCCCCCACCCCCCCCCCCCCCCACCCCCCCCCCCCCCCACCCCCCCCCCCCCCCACCCCCCCCCCCCCCCACCCCCCCCCCCCCCCACCCCCCCCCCCCCCCACCCCCCCCCCCCCCCACCCCCCCCCCCCCCCACCCCCCCCCCCCCCCACCCCCCCCCCCCCCCACCCCCCCCCCCCCCCACCCCCCCCCCCCCCCACCCCCCCCCCCCCCCACCCCCCCCCCCCCCCACCCCCCCCCCCCCCCACCCCCCCCCCCCCCCACCCCCCCCCCCCCCCACCCCCCCCCCCCCCCACCCCCCCCCCCCCCCACCCCCCCCCCCCCCCACCCCCCCCCCCCCCCACCCCCCCCCCCCCCCACCCCCCCCCCCCCCCACCCCCCCCCCCCCCCACCCCCCCCCCCCCCCACCCCCCCCCCCCCCCACCCCCCCCCCCCCCCACCCCCCCCCCCCCCCACCCCCCCCCCCCCCCACCCCCCCCCCCCCCCACCCCCCCCCCCCCCCACCCCCCCCCCCCCCCACCCCCCCCCCCCCCCACCCCCCCCCCCCCCCACCCCCCCCCCCCCCCACCCCCCCCCCCCCCCACCCCCCCCCCCCCCCACCCCCCCCCCCCCCCACCCCCCCCCCCCCCCACCCCCCCCCCCCCCCACCCCCCCCCCCCCCCACCCCCCCCCCCCCCCACCCCCCCCCCCCCCCACCCCCCCCCCCCCCCACCCCCCCCCCCCCCCACCCCCCCCCCCCCCCACCCCCCCCCCCCCCCACCCCCCCCCCCCCCCACCCCCCCCCCCCCCCACCCCCCCCCCCCCCCACCCCCCCCCCCCCCCACCCCCCCCCCCCCCCACCCCCCCCCCCCCCCACCCCCCCCCCCCCCCACCCCCCCCCCCCCCCACCCCCCCCCCCCCCCACCCCCCCCCCCCCCCACCCCCCCCCCCCCCCACCCCCCCCCCCCCCCACCCCCCCCCCCCCCCACCCCCCCCCCCCCCCACCCCCCCCCCCCCCCACCCCCCCCCCCCCCCACCCCCCCCCCCCCCCACCCCCCCCCCCCCCCACCCCCCCCCCCCCCCACCCCCCCCCCCCCCCACCCCCCCCCCCCCCCACCCCCCCCCCCCCCCACCCCCCCCCCCCCCCACCCCCCCCCCCCCCCACCCCCCCCCCCCCCCACCCCCCCCCCCCCCCACCCCCCCCCCCCCCCACCCCCCCCCCCCCCCACCCCCCCCCCCCCCCACCCCCCCCCCCCCCCACCCCCCCCCCCCCCCACCCCCCCCCCCCCCCACCCCCCCCCCCCCCCACCCCCCCCCCCCCCCACCCCCCCCCCCCCCCACCCCCCCCCCCCCCCACCCCCCCCCCCCCCCACCCCCCCCCCCCCCCACCCCCCCCCCCCCCCACCCCCCCCCCCCCCCACCCCCCCCCCCCCCCACCCCCCCCCCCCCCCACCCCCCCCCCCCCCCACCCCCCCCCCCCCCCACCCCCCCCCCCCCCCACCCCCCCCCCCCCCCACCCCCCCCCCCCCCCACCCCCCCCCCCCCCCACCCCCCCCCCCCCCCACCCCCCCCCCCCCCCACCCCCCCCCCCCCCCACCCCCCCCCCCCCCCACCCCCCCCCCCCCCCACCCCCCCCCCCCCCCACCCCCCCCCCCCCCCACCCCCCCCCCCCCCCACCCCCCCCCCCCCCCACCCCCCCCCCCCCCCACCCCCCCCCCCCCCCACCCCCCCCCCCCCCCACCCCCCCCCCCCCCCACCCCCCCCCCCCCCCACCCCCCCCCCCCCCCACCCCCCCCCCCCCCCACCCCCCCCCCCCCCCACCCCCCCCCCCCCCCACCCCCCCCCCCCCCCACCCCCCCCCCCCCCCACCCCCCCCCCCCCCCACCCCCCCCCCCCCCCACCCCCCCCCCCCCCCACCCCCCCCCCCCCCCACCCCCCCCCCCCCCCACCCCCCCCCCCCCCCACCCCCCCCCCCCCCCACCCCCCCCCCCCCCCACCCCCCCCCCCCCCCACCCCCCCCCCCCCCCACCCCCCCCCCCCCCCACCCCCCCCCCCCCCCACCCCCCCCCCCCCCCACCCCCCCCCCCCCCCACCCCCCCCCCCCCCCACCCCCCCCCCCCCCCACCCCCCCCCCCCCCCACCCCCCCCCCCCCCCACCCCCCCCCCCCCCCACCCCCCCCCCCCCCCACCCCCCCCCCCCCCCACCCCCCCCCCCCCCCACCCCCCCCCCCCCCCACCCCCCCCCCCCCCCACCCCCCCCCCCCCCCACCCCCCCCCCCCCCCACCCCCCCCCCCCCCCACCCCCCCCCCCCCCCACCCCCCCCCCCCCCCACCCCCCCCCCCCCCCACCCCCCCCCCCCCCCACCCCCCCCCCCCCCCACCCCCCCCCCCCCCCACCCCCCCCCCCCCCCACCCCCCCCCCCCCCCACCCCCCCCCCCCCCCACCCCCCCCCCCCCCCACCCCCCCCCCCCCCCACCCCCCCCCCCCCCCACCCCCCCCCCCCCCCACCCCCCCCCCCCCCCACCCCCCCCCCCCCCCACCCCCCCCCCCCCCCACCCCCCCCCCCCCCCACCCCCCCCCCCCCCCACCCCCCCCCCCCCCCACCCCCCCCCCCCCCCACCCCCCCCCCCCCCCACCCCCCCCCCCCCCCACCCCCCCCCCCCCCCACCCCCCCCCCCCCCCACCCCCCCCCCCCCCCACCCCCCCCCCCCCCCACCCCCCCCCCCCCCCACCCCCCCCCCCCCCCACCCCCCCCCCCCCCCACCCCCCCCCCCCCCCACCCCCCCCCCCCCCCACCCCCCCCCCCCCCCACCCCCCCCCCCCCCCACCCCCCCCCCCCCCCACCCCCCCCCCCCCCCACCCCCCCCCCCCCCCACCCCCCCCCCCCCCCACCCCCCCCCCCCCCCACCCCCCCCCCCCCCCACCCCCCCCCCCCCCCACCCCCCCCCCCCCCCACCCCCCCCCCCCCCCACCCCCCCCCCCCCCCACCCCCCCCCCCCCCCACCCCCCCCCCCCCCCACCCCCCCCCCCCCCCACCCCCCCCCCCCCCCACCCCCCCCCCCCCCCACCCCCCCCCCCCCCCACCCCCCCCCCCCCCCACCCCCCCCCCCCCCCACCCCCCCCCCCCCCCACCCCCCCCCCCCCCCACCCCCCCCCCCCCCCACCCCCCCCCCCCCCCACCCCCCCCCCCCCCCACCCCCCCCCCCCCCCACCCCCCCCCCCCCCCACCCCCCCCCCCCCCCACCCCCCCCCCCCCCCACCCCCCCCCCCCCCCACCCCCCCCCCCCCCCACCCCCCCCCCCCCCCACCCCCCCCCCCCCCCACCCCCCCCCCCCCCCACCCCCCCCCCCCCCCACCCCCCCCCCCCCCCACCCCCCCCCCCCCCCACCCCCCCCCCCCCCCACCCCCCCCCCCCCCCACCCCCCCCCCCCCCCACCCCCCCCCCCCCCCACCCCCCCCCCCCCCCACCCCCCCCCCCCCCCACCCCCCCCCCCCCCCACCCCCCCCCCCCCCCACCCCCCCCCCCCCCCACCCCCCCCCCCCCCCACCCCCCCCCCCCCCCACCCCCCCCCCCCCCCACCCCCCCCCCCCCCCACCCCCCCCCCCCCCCACCCCCCCCCCCCCCCACCCCCCCCCCCCCCCACCCCCCCCCCCCCCCACCCCCCCCCCCCCCCACCCCCCCCCCCCCCCACCCCCCCCCCCCCCCACCCCCCCCCCCCCCCACCCCCCCCCCCCCCCACCCCCCCCCCCCCCCACCCCCCCCCCCCCCCACCCCCCCCCCCCCCCACCCCCCCCCCCCCCCACCCCCCCCCCCCCCCACCCCCCCCCCCCCCCACCCCCCCCCCCCCCCACCCCCCCCCCCCCCCACCCCCCCCCCCCCCCACCCCCCCCCCCCCCCACCCCCCCCCCCCCCCACCCCCCCCCCCCCCCACCCCCCCCCCCCCCCACCCCCCCCCCCCCCCACCCCCCCCCCCCCCCACCCCCCCCCCCCCCCACCCCCCCCCCCCCCCACCCCCCCCCCCCCCCACCCCCCCCCCCCCCCACCCCCCCCCCCCCCCACCCCCCCCCCCCCCCACCCCCCCCCCCCCCCACCCCCCCCCCCCCCCACCCCCCCCCCCCCCCACCCCCCCCCCCCCCCACCCCCCCCCCCCCCCACCCCCCCCCCCCCCCACCCCCCCCCCCCCCCACCCCCCCCCCCCCCCACCCCCCCCCCCCCCCACCCCCCCCCCCCCCCACCCCCCCCCCCCCCCACCCCCCCCCCCCCCCACCCCCCCCCCCCCCCACCCCCCCCCCCCCCCACCCCCCCCCCCCCCCACCCCCCCCCCCCCCCACCCCCCCCCCCCCCCACCCCCCCCCCCCCCCACCCCCCCCCCCCCCCACCCCCCCCCCCCCCCACCCCCCCCCCCCCCCACCCCCCCCCCCCCCCACCCCCCCCCCCCCCCACCCCCCCCCCCCCCCACCCCCCCCCCCCCCCACCCCCCCCCCCCCCCACCCCCCCCCCCCCCCACCCCCCCCCCCCCCCACCCCCCCCCCCCCCCACCCCCCCCCCCCCCCACCCCCCCCCCCCCCCACCCCCCCCCCCCCCCACCCCCCCCCCCCCCCACCCCCCCCCCCCCCCACCCCCCCCCCCCCCCACCCCCCCCCCCCCCCACCCCCCCCCCCCCCCACCCCCCCCCCCCCCCACCCCCCCCCCCCCCCACCCCCCCCCCCCCCCACCCCCCCCCCCCCCCACCCCCCCCCCCCCCCACCCCCCCCCCCCCCCACCCCCCCCCCCCCCCACCCCCCCCCCCCCCCACCCCCCCCCCCCCCCACCCCCCCCCCCCCCCACCCCCCCCCCCCCCCACCCCCCCCCCCCCCCACCCCCCCCCCCCCCCACCCCCCCCCCCCCCCACCCCCCCCCCCCCCCACCCCCCCCCCCCCCCACCCCCCCCCCCCCCCACCCCCCCCCCCCCCCACCCCCCCCCCCCCCCACCCCCCCCCCCCCCCACCCCCCCCCCCCCCCACCCCCCCCCCCCCCCACCCCCCCCCCCCCCCACCCCCCCCCCCCCCCACCCCCCCCCCCCCCCACCCCCCCCCCCCCCCACCCCCCCCCCCCCCCACCCCCCCCCCCCCCCACCCCCCCCCCCCCCCACCCCCCCCCCCCCCCACCCCCCCCCCCCCCCACCCCCCCCCCCCCCCACCCCCCCCCCCCCCCACCCCCCCCCCCCCCCACCCCCCCCCCCCCCCACCCCCCCCCCCCCCCACCCCCCCCCCCCCCCACCCCCCCCCCCCCCCACCCCCCCCCCCCCCCACCCCCCCCCCCCCCCACCCCCCCCCCCCCCCACCCCCCCCCCCCCCCACCCCCCCCCCCCCCCACCCCCCCCCCCCCCCACCCCCCCCCCCCCCCACCCCCCCCCCCCCCCACCCCCCCCCCCCCCCACCCCCCCCCCCCCCCACCCCCCCCCCCCCCCACCCCCCCCCCCCCCCACCCCCCCCCCCCCCCACCCCCCCCCCCCCCCACCCCCCCCCCCCCCCACCCCCCCCCCCCCCCACCCCCCCCCCCCCCCACCCCCCCCCCCCCCCACCCCCCCCCCCCCCCACCCCCCCCCCCCCCCACCCCCCCCCCCCCCCACCCCCCCCCCCCCCCACCCCCCCCCCCCCCCACCCCCCCCCCCCCCCACCCCCCCCCCCCCCCACCCCCCCCCCCCCCCACCCCCCCCCCCCCCCACCCCCCCCCCCCCCCACCCCCCCCCCCCCCCACCCCCCCCCCCCCCCACCCCCCCCCCCCCCCACCCCCCCCCCCCCCCACCCCCCCCCCCCCCCACCCCCCCCCCCCCCCACCCCCCCCCCCCCCCACCCCCCCCCCCCCCCACCCCCCCCCCCCCCCACCCCCCCCCCCCCCCACCCCCCCCCCCCCCCACCCCCCCCCCCCCCCACCCCCCCCCCCCCCCACCCCCCCCCCCCCCCACCCCCCCCCCCCCCCACCCCCCCCCCCCCCCACCCCCCCCCCCCCCCACCCCCCCCCCCCCCCACCCCCCCCCCCCCCCACCCCCCCCCCCCCCCACCCCCCCCCCCCCCCACCCCCCCCCCCCCCCACCCCCCCCCCCCCCCACCCCCCCCCCCCCCCACCCCCCCCCCCCCCCACCCCCCCCCCCCCCCACCCCCCCCCCCCCCCACCCCCCCCCCCCCCCACCCCCCCCCCCCCCCACCCCCCCCCCCCCCCACCCCCCCCCCCCCCCACCCCCCCCCCCCCCCACCCCCCCCCCCCCCCACCCCCCCCCCCCCCCACCCCCCCCCCCCCCCACCCCCCCCCCCCCCCACCCCCCCCCCCCCCCACCCCCCCCCCCCCCCACCCCCCCCCCCCCCCACCCCCCCCCCCCCCCACCCCCCCCCCCCCCCACCCCCCCCCCCCCCCACCCCCCCCCCCCCCCACCCCCCCCCCCCCCCACCCCCCCCCCCCCCCACCCCCCCCCCCCCCCACCCCCCCCCCCCCCCACCCCCCCCCCCCCCCACCCCCCCCCCCCCCCACCCCCCCCCCCCCCCACCCCCCCCCCCCCCCACCCCCCCCCCCCCCCACCCCCCCCCCCCCCCACCCCCCCCCCCCCCCACCCCCCCCCCCCCCCACCCCCCCCCCCCCCCACCCCCCCCCCCCCCCACCCCCCCCCCCCCCCACCCCCCCCCCCCCCCACCCCCCCCCCCCCCCACCCCCCCCCCCCCCCACCCCCCCCCCCCCCCACCCCCCCCCCCCCCCACCCCCCCCCCCCCCCACCCCCCCCCCCCCCCACCCCCCCCCCCCCCCACCCCCCCCCCCCCCCACCCCCCCCCCCCCCCACCCCCCCCCCCCCCCACCCCCCCCCCCCCCCACCCCCCCCCCCCCCCACCCCCCCCCCCCCCCACCCCCCCCCCCCCCCACCCCCCCCCCCCCCCACCCCCCCCCCCCCCCACCCCCCCCCCCCCCCACCCCCCCCCCCCCCCACCCCCCCCCCCCCCCACCCCCCCCCCCCCCCACCCCCCCCCCCCCCCACCCCCCCCCCCCCCCACCCCCCCCCCCCCCCACCCCCCCCCCCCCCCACCCCCCCCCCCCCCCACCCCCCCCCCCCCCCACCCCCCCCCCCCCCCACCCCCCCCCCCCCCCACCCCCCCCCCCCCCCACCCCCCCCCCCCCCCACCCCCCCCCCCCCCCACCCCCCCCCCCCCCCACCCCCCCCCCCCCCCACCCCCCCCCCCCCCCACCCCCCCCCCCCCCCACCCCCCCCCCCCCCCACCCCCCCCCCCCCCCACCCCCCCCCCCCCCCACCCCCCCCCCCCCCCACCCCCCCCCCCCCCCACCCCCCCCCCCCCCCACCCCCCCCCCCCCCCACCCCCCCCCCCCCCCACCCCCCCCCCCCCCCACCCCCCCCCCCCCCCACCCCCCCCCCCCCCCACCCCCCCCCCCCCCCACCCCCCCCCCCCCCCACCCCCCCCCCCCCCCACCCCCCCCCCCCCCCACCCCCCCCCCCCCCCACCCCCCCCCCCCCCCACCCCCCCCCCCCCCCACCCCCCCCCCCCCCCACCCCCCCCCCCCCCCACCCCCCCCCCCCCCCACCCCCCCCCCCCCCCACCCCCCCCCCCCCCCACCCCCCCCCCCCCCCACCCCCCCCCCCCCCCACCCCCCCCCCCCCCCACCCCCCCCCCCCCCCACCCCCCCCCCCCCCCACCCCCCCCCCCCCCCACCCCCCCCCCCCCCCACCCCCCCCCCCCCCCACCCCCCCCCCCCCCCACCCCCCCCCCCCCCCACCCCCCCCCCCCCCCACCCCCCCCCCCCCCCACCCCCCCCCCCCCCCACCCCCCCCCCCCCCCACCCCCCCCCCCCCCCACCCCCCCCCCCCCCCACCCCCCCCCCCCCCCACCCCCCCCCCCCCCCACCCCCCCCCCCCCCCACCCCCCCCCCCCCCCACCCCCCCCCCCCCCCACCCCCCCCCCCCCCCACCCCCCCCCCCCCCCACCCCCCCCCCCCCCCACCCCCCCCCCCCCCCACCCCCCCCCCCCCCCACCCCCCCCCCCCCCCACCCCCCCCCCCCCCCACCCCCCCCCCCCCCCACCCCCCCCCCCCCCCACCCCCCCCCCCCCCCACCCCCCCCCCCCCCCACCCCCCCCCCCCCCCACCCCCCCCCCCCCCCACCCCCCCCCCCCCCCACCCCCCCCCCCCCCCACCCCCCCCCCCCCCCACCCCCCCCCCCCCCCACCCCCCCCCCCCCCCACCCCCCCCCCCCCCCACCCCCCCCCCCCCCCACCCCCCCCCCCCCCCACCCCCCCCCCCCCCCACCCCCCCCCCCCCCCACCCCCCCCCCCCCCCACCCCCCCCCCCCCCCACCCCCCCCCCCCCCCACCCCCCCCCCCCCCCACCCCCCCCCCCCCCCACCCCCCCCCCCCCCCACCCCCCCCCCCCCCCACCCCCCCCCCCCCCCACCCCCCCCCCCCCCCACCCCCCCCCCCCCCCACCCCCCCCCCCCCCCACCCCCCCCCCCCCCCACCCCCCCCCCCCCCCACCCCCCCCCCCCCCCACCCCCCCCCCCCCCCACCCCCCCCCCCCCCCACCCCCCCCCCCCCCCACCCCCCCCCCCCCCCACCCCCCCCCCCCCCCACCCCCCCCCCCCCCCACCCCCCCCCCCCCCCACCCCCCCCCCCCCCCACCCCCCCCCCCCCCCACCCCCCCCCCCCCCCACCCCCCCCCCCCCCCACCCCCCCCCCCCCCCACCCCCCCCCCCCCCCACCCCCCCCCCCCCCCACCCCCCCCCCCCCCCACCCCCCCCCCCCCCCACCCCCCCCCCCCCCCACCCCCCCCCCCCCCCACCCCCCCCCCCCCCCACCCCCCCCCCCCCCCACCCCCCCCCCCCCCCACCCCCCCCCCCCCCCACCCCCCCCCCCCCCCACCCCCCCCCCCCCCCACCCCCCCCCCCCCCCACCCCCCCCCCCCCCCACCCCCCCCCCCCCCCACCCCCCCCCCCCCCCACCCCCCCCCCCCCCCACCCCCCCCCCCCCCCACCCCCCCCCCCCCCCACCCCCCCCCCCCCCCACCCCCCCCCCCCCCCACCCCCCCCCCCCCCCACCCCCCCCCCCCCCCACCCCCCCCCCCCCCCACCCCCCCCCCCCCCCACCCCCCCCCCCCCCCACCCCCCCCCCCCCCCACCCCCCCCCCCCCCCACCCCCCCCCCCCCCCACCCCCCCCCCCCCCCACCCCCCCCCCCCCCCACCCCCCCCCCCCCCCACCCCCCCCCCCCCCCACCCCCCCCCCCCCCCACCCCCCCCCCCCCCCACCCCCCCCCCCCCCCACCCCCCCCCCCCCCCACCCCCCCCCCCCCCCACCCCCCCCCCCCCCCACCCCCCCCCCCCCCCACCCCCCCCCCCCCCCACCCCCCCCCCCCCCCACCCCCCCCCCCCCCCACCCCCCCCCCCCCCCACCCCCCCCCCCCCCCACCCCCCCCCCCCCCCACCCCCCCCCCCCCCCACCCCCCCCCCCCCCCACCCCCCCCCCCCCCCACCCCCCCCCCCCCCCACCCCCCCCCCCCCCCACCCCCCCCCCCCCCCACCCCCCCCCCCCCCCACCCCCCCCCCCCCCCACCCCCCCCCCCCCCCACCCCCCCCCCCCCCCACCCCCCCCCCCCCCCACCCCCCCCCCCCCCCACCCCCCCCCCCCCCCACCCCCCCCCCCCCCCACCCCCCCCCCCCCCCACCCCCCCCCCCCCCCACCCCCCCCCCCCCCCACCCCCCCCCCCCCCCACCCCCCCCCCCCCCCACCCCCCCCCCCCCCCACCCCCCCCCCCCCCCACCCCCCCCCCCCCCCACCCCCCCCCCCCCCCACCCCCCCCCCCCCCCACCCCCCCCCCCCCCCACCCCCCCCCCCCCCCACCCCCCCCCCCCCCCACCCCCCCCCCCCCCCACCCCCCCCCCCCCCCACCCCCCCCCCCCCCCACCCCCCCCCCCCCCCACCCCCCCCCCCCCCCACCCCCCCCCCCCCCCACCCCCCCCCCCCCCCACCCCCCCCCCCCCCCACCCCCCCCCCCCCCCACCCCCCCCCCCCCCCACCCCCCCCCCCCCCCACCCCCCCCCCCCCCCACCCCCCCCCCCCCCCACCCCCCCCCCCCCCCACCCCCCCCCCCCCCCACCCCCCCCCCCCCCCACCCCCCCCCCCCCCCACCCCCCCCCCCCCCCACCCCCCCCCCCCCCCACCCCCCCCCCCCCCCACCCCCCCCCCCCCCCACCCCCCCCCCCCCCCACCCCCCCCCCCCCCCACCCCCCCCCCCCCCCACCCCCCCCCCCCCCCACCCCCCCCCCCCCCCACCCCCCCCCCCCCCCACCCCCCCCCCCCCCCACCCCCCCCCCCCCCCACCCCCCCCCCCCCCCACCCCCCCCCCCCCCCACCCCCCCCCCCCCCCACCCCCCCCCCCCCCCACCCCCCCCCCCCCCCACCCCCCCCCCCCCCCACCCCCCCCCCCCCCCACCCCCCCCCCCCCCCACCCCCCCCCCCCCCCACCCCCCCCCCCCCCCACCCCCCCCCCCCCCCACCCCCCCCCCCCCCCACCCCCCCCCCCCCCCACCCCCCCCCCCCCCCACCCCCCCCCCCCCCCACCCCCCCCCCCCCCCACCCCCCCCCCCCCCCACCCCCCCCCCCCCCCACCCCCCCCCCCCCCCACCCCCCCCCCCCCCCACCCCCCCCCCCCCCCACCCCCCCCCCCCCCCACCCCCCCCCCCCCCCACCCCCCCCCCCCCCCACCCCCCCCCCCCCCCACCCCCCCCCCCCCCCACCCCCCCCCCCCCCCACCCCCCCCCCCCCCCACCCCCCCCCCCCCCCACCCCCCCCCCCCCCCACCCCCCCCCCCCCCCACCCCCCCCCCCCCCCACCCCCCCCC